>NC_056438.1:83596838-83709319 GCF_018296145.1 Oncorhynchus tshawytscha
TAACCCCTATAACCATAACCCTAACCCTTCAACCCTAACCCTAAACCCTGACCCATAGCCCCTAACCCCAACCCCTAACTCTAGCCCTAACCCCTAACCACTAACCCTTCAACCCTAACCCCCAATCCTTAACCCTAACCCTTAATCCTATACCCTACCCCCTAACCCATAGCCCCTAACCCCAACCCCTAACTCTAACCCTAACCCTAACCCTAAACCCTGACTCATAGCCCCTAACCCCAACCCCTAACTCTAGCCCTAACCACTAACCCTTCAACCCTAACCCCCAATCCTTAACCCTAACCCCTAACCCATAGCCCCTAAACCCTAACTCTAACCTCTAACCCTAACTCTAACCATTCAACCTTAACCCCTATAACCATAACCCTAACCCTTCAACCCTAACCCTAAACCCTGACCCATAGCCCCTAACCCCAACCCCTAACTCTAGCCCTAACCCCTAATCACTAACCCTTCAACCCTAACCCCCAATCCTTAACCCTAACCCCTAACCCATAGCCCCTAAACCCTAACCTCTAACCCTAACCCCTAACCCTAACTCTAACCATTCAACCTTAACCCCTATAACCATAACCCTAACCCTTCAACCCCGAACCTAAACCTAAAAACAAACTCTAAACCCTAACCCTAACCCTAAACCCCTAACCATAACCATAACCACAACCCTCAAAATGGCGGTTTAGCCTTCTGTCAGTGATTCAATTTACAGAGTGATTCTTGATATGATTGTATTTTTAAAAATTTAAACATTGCATTTTCAATGAATAGAAACATGTGTAATATATGACTTCCATTACAACGACATCCTTGTCAAGAGAAAGGAAAGAAAACGATTTTAACCAGTTTCATACAGTATTTACAGTGGAGCTTGCATGGGCATTCCCATGGGTAAATATAGTAGTATGTTTACAGCATAGGGACTGTGAACTCAGAATAGGGACTGTGAACTCAGAATAGGGACTGTGAACTCAGAATAGGGACTGTGAACTCGGCATAGGGACTGTGAACTCAGAATAGGGACTGTGAACTCAGAATAGGGACTGTGAACTCGGCATAGGGTCTGTGAACTCGGCATAGGGACTGTGAACTCGGCATAGGGACTGTGAACTCGGCATAGGGACTGTGAACTCGGCATAGGGACTGTGAACTCGGCATAGGGACTGTGAACTCGGCATAGGGACTGTGAACTCGGCATAGGGACTGTGAACTCGGCATAGGGACTGTGAACTCGGCATAGGGACTGTGAACTCGGCATAGGGACTGAACTCGGAATAGGGACTGTGAACTCGGAATAGGGACTGTGAACTCGGCATAGGGACTGTGAACTCGGCATAGGGACTGTGAACTCGGCATAGAGACTGTGAACTCGGCATAGGGACTGTGAACTCGGCATAGGGACTGTGAACTCGGCATAGGGACTGTGAACTCGGCATAGGGACTGTGAACTCGGCATAGGGACTGTGAACTCGGCATAGGGACTGTGAACTCGGCATAGGGACTGTGAACTCGGCATAGGGACTGTGAACTCAGTATACAGCGCCTTCGGAAGGTATTCACACCTTGACTTTTTTCACATTTTTTTTTACTCTACGGCCTTATTCTAAAATGGATTAAATAAAAAAAATGGAATCAACAATCTACATACAATACCTCATAATGACATTGAAGAAACAGTTTTTTAGAAATGTTTGCGAATGTATTAAATATCAAAAACAAAAAACACCTTTATTACATAAGTATTCAGACCCTTTGCTATGAGACTTGAAATTGAGCTCAGGTGCATCCTGTTTCCATTGATCATCATTGAGATGTGGCTACAGCTTGATTGGAGTCCACTTGTGGTAAATTCAATTGATTGGACATGATTTGGAAAGGCACACACCTGTCTTTATAAGGTCCAACAGTTGACAGTGCATGTCAGGGCAAAAACCTAGCCATGAGGTCGAAGGAATTGTCTGTAGAGCTCAGAGACAGGATTGTGTCGAGGCACAGATCTGCGGGAAGGGTACCAAAACTGTCTGCAGCATTGAAGATCCCCAAGAACACAGTGGCCTCCATCATTCTTAAATGGAAGAAGTTTAGAACCAACAAGACTCTTCCTAGAGCTGGCCGCCCGGCCAAACTGAGCAATCGGGGGAGAAGGGCCTTGGTCAGGGAGGTGACCAAGAACCCAATGGTCACTCTGACAGAGCTCCAGAGTTCCTCTGTGGAGATGGGAGAACCTTCCAGAAGGACAACCATCTCTGCAGCCCTCCACCAATCAGGCCTTTATGGTAGAGTGGACAGATGGAAGCCACTCCTTAGTAAAAGACACATGACAGCCTGCTTGGAGTTTGCCAAAAGGCACATGAAGGACTCTCAGACAATGAGAAACAAGATTCTCTGGTCTGATGAAACCAAGATTGAACTCTTTGGACTGAATGCCAAGCGTCAATCTGGAGGAAACCTGGCACCATCCCTAGAGGGAATCATGGTGGTGGCAGCATCATGCTGTGGGGATGTTTTTCAGAAGCAGGGACTGGGAGACTAGTCAGGATCGAGGAAAAGATGAACGTCTTTGAGTGGCCCAGCCAGAGCCCGGACTTGAACCCAATCAAATCTCTCTGGAGAGACCTGAAAATAGCTGTGCAGAGACCCTCCCCATCCAACCTGGCAGAGCTTGAGAGGATCTGCAGAGAAGAATGGGAGAAACTCCCCAAATACAGATGTGCCAAACTTGTAGCGTCATACCAAAGAAGACTCTAGGCTGTAATCG
Source organism: Oncorhynchus tshawytscha (assembly GCF_018296145.1). Lineage (NCBI taxonomy): Eukaryota > Metazoa > Chordata > Actinopteri > Salmoniformes > Salmonidae > Oncorhynchus > Oncorhynchus tshawytscha. Next base: position 83,599,615 of record NC_056438.1, read on the forward strand.
CTGCCAAAGGTGCTTCAACAAAGTACTGCATTTTTTTATTAAATCCCAGCCTGTATCTGACATACAGTATGGTTTAAAACCCAAATCAAAAGAGCTGAGACAGTTACCTGTCCTTACCTGTAGGGTGAAGAGGAGCCCCAGGACAGGTAGTCGTTGGGTCGAGGTGCGATTGGCTGCTCCACTGCCGTGAGGTCACGAGAGTAGGACTTTATCATGGAGGAATTTTTACTGGCTAGCATAGCACGCTCGTTACGACGGAACTTAGCCCTCCTGTTCTGAAACCATACCTGGGAGAGAGGGGACAGGAGAACATCGTTAGAGAGAGAGAGAGGACAGGAGAACATCGTTAGAGAGAGAGAGAGGACAGGAAAACATCGTTAGAGAGAGGGGACAGGAGAACATCGTTAGAGAGAGAGGACAGGAGACATCGTTAGAGAGAGAGAGAGAGAGAGAGGGGCAGGTGAACGTCGAGAGAGGGCAGGTGAACATCATTAGTGAGAAAGAGAGAGAGAGAGAGAGGACAGGAGAACATCGTTAGAGAGAGAGAGGGGACAGGTGAACATCGTTAGAGAGAGGGCAGGTGAACATCATTAGTGAGAGACACAGAGAAAGGGTGAGAGAGAGAGAGAGAGAGAGGACAGGAGAACATCGTTAGAGAGAGAGGGAGGACAGGTGAACATCGAGAGAGAGAGGGCAGGTGAACATCGAGAGAGAGAGGGCAGGTGAACATCATGAGAGAGAGAGAGAGAGAGAGAGAGAGAGAGAGAGGACAGGTGAACATTGAGAGAGAGAGAGAGAGAGGACAGGAGAACATTGTTAGAGAGAGAGAGGACAGGTGAACATTGAGAGAGAGAGAGGACAGGAGAACATCGTTAGAGAGAGAGGACAGGAGACATCGTTAGAGAGAGAGAAAGAGGTTAACCCTGACTCTCACCTGTCCCTCAATGAGGTTAACCCTGACTCTCACCTGTCCCTCAGTGAGGTTAACCCTGACTCTCACCTGTCCCTCAGTGAGGTTAACCCTGACTCTCACCTGTCCCTCAGTGAGGTTAACCCTGACTCTCACCTGTCCTTCAGTGAGGTTAACCCTGACTCTCACCTGTACCTGTACCTCAGTGAGGTTAACCCTGACTCTCACCTGTCCCTAAGTGAGGTTAACCCTGACTCCCACCTGTCCCTTAGTGAGGTTAACCCTGACTCTCTCCTGTACCTGTCCCTCAGTGAGGTTAACCCTGACTCTCACCTGTACCCCATACCTCAGTGAGGTTAACCCTGACTCTCACTTGTACCCGTGTCTCAGTGAGGTTAACCCTGACTCTCACCTGTACCTGTCCCTCAGTGAGGTTAACCCTGACTCTCACCTGTACCCCGTACCTCAGTGAGGTTAACCCTGACTCTCACCTGTACCCCATACCTCAGTGAGGTTAACCCTGACTCTCACCTGTACCCCATACCTCAGTGAGGTTAACCCTGACTCTCACCTGTCCCTCAGTGAGGTTAACCCTGACTCTCACCTGTACCTGTACCTCAGTGAGGTTAACCCTGACTCTCACCTGTCCCTCAGTGAGGTTAACCCTGACTGTTCCCACCTGTCATCCAGAGTGAGGTCAACCCTGACTCATCACCTGGGACCTGTCCCTCAGACTGAAAAAACCTTCTGACTCTCACCATCAGACTGTTAAACAGCCACCACTAACATTGAGTGTTACTGCCCTGACTCTCAATGACACTGACTCTACCTCAGTGACTTTAATCATGACTTGACCTGGGAAATGTCCCTCAGTGAATTATCACTGACTCTCACCTTAAACAATGCTAGTGATATAATGACTCTCACCTGTACCTGTCCCTCAGTGCATACGTTGAACCCTGACTCTCACCTGCATCCCCGTAATCAGTGTATCAACCACTGACTCTCACCTGGTTTACATACCTCAGTGATGTATATACCCTGACTCTCACTACTGTATCTGTCCTCAGTGAGGTTAACCCTGACTCTCACCTGTACCCCATACCTCAGTGAGGTTAACCCTGACTCTCACCTGTACCCCATACCTCAGTGAGGTTAACCCTGACTCTCACCTGTACCCGTACCTCAGTGAGGTTAACCCTGACTCTCACCTGTACCCGTGTCTCAATGAGGTTAACCCTGCGTGCCAGGTCATCCCTGCATTGTCGGAACTAGAAGCACAGGGTTTCGTGTGTCCTCTCAAACACTCTGCTAACCTGCAGCTGACTGCTGACAAATGAAATTTGATTTGTTTGATTTGATTTGCTTCCTCTTCCTCCTCAGAACTCACATGCTCATCTAGTACCCGTGTCTCAGTGAGGTTAACCTGACAAACACCTGAAACACCCTCCATATGAACACCCTGACAAACCAGAAACACACGTGATATGAACCCTGACAAACACCTGAAACACATACCTCAGTGAGGAACACTGACAAACACCTGAAACTGTCCCTCAGTGAGATTAACACTGACAAACACAGAAACACCCATACCTCAGTGAAACCCTGACTCTCACCTGACAAACACAGAAACACACGTCCATATGAACACTGACAAACACAGAAACACACGTCGATATGAACACTGACAAACACAGAAACACACGTCAATATGAACACTGACAAACACTCTCAGGTATATGGAAATGTAGCCCTATACACATTGAGAGCAGTACAGATTCATCATGATTACAGCCCTGCTACATATAACCAAATGTAGCCCTATACATATTGAGAGCAGAACAGATTCATCATGATTACAGCCCTGCTACATATAACCAAATGTAGCCCTATACACATTGAGAGCAGAACAGATTCATCATGATTACAGCCCTGCTACATATAACCAAATGTAGCCCTATACACATTGAGAGCAGAACAGATTCATCATGATTACAGCCCTGCTACATATAACCAAATGTAGCCCTATACACATTGAGAGCAGAACAGATTCATCATGATTACAGCCCTGCTACATATAACCAAATGTTGACTGTGGATTGTGTTTTTGTTCTAGACTTTTGGATTGACTTTTGCTTCAATTGTGTTTTATTTAGTTTCGATATTATTATCATTTCTGCTTTCAGATCCTGAACCTTTATGTGATACAGTCATAATCATCCACGAGAAATAAACACGCAAGATTATAACACATCTATTGTTATAATGGAACGTGTGAAACATGTTATTTGATCATTGAAAACTCTAAAGCTCAACTAGCCAGTTATCGTCTCCTAGTGTATTTCTGATCAGTGGTCGGCACATTGAAATGGAAGATGTGCATCTTGAACATTCAAAATGTCACATATCGTTTGATTATTAGGGGCAAACTTTAGGCTAGCCTACGATTTCAGTTATTAATAATATACAGTGGCTTCAGAAAACATTCCGATCCCTTTTCTCCCACATTTTGTGACAGCTTTATTCTAAAATTATTTTTTTAAACTCAATCTACACACAATACCCCATAATGACATCACAATACCCCATAATGACATCACAATACCCCATAATGACATCACAATACCCCATAATGACATCACAATACCCCATAATGACATCACAATACCCCATAAAGACAAAGTGAAAACAGGTTTTTTGAAATCTTAGCAAATGCATTCAAAATAAAAACAGAAATACCTTATTTACATAGAATTCAGACCCAATGCTATGGTGCATCCTGTTTCCATTGATCATCCTTGTGATGTTTCTACAACTTTATTGCAGTCCACCTGTGGTAAATTCAATTGATTGGACATGATTTGGAAAGGCATACACCTGTCTATATAAGGTATTTGACAGTGCATGTCAGAGCAAAAACCAAGCCATGAGGTGGAAGGAATTGTCCGTAGAGCTCAGAGACAGGATTGTGTCGAGGCACAGATCTGCGGAAGGGTACCAAAAAATGTCTGCAGCATTGAAGGTCCCCAAGAACACAGTGGCCTCCATCATTCTTAAATGGAAGAAGTTTGGAGCCACCAAGACTCTTCTTAGAGCTGGCCGCCCAGACAAGCTGAGCAATCGGGGGAGAAGGGCCTTGGTCAGGAAGGTGACCAAGATCCCGATGGTCACTCTGACAGAGACCCAGAGTTCCTCTGTATAGACGGGTGAACCTTCCAGAATGACAACAATCTCTGCAGCACTCCACCAATCAGGCCTTTATGGTAGTGTGGCCAGATGGAAGCCACTCCTCATTAAAAGGCACATGACAGCCCGCTTGGAGTTTGCCAAAGGCACCTAAAGACTCTCAGATAATGAGAAACAAGATTCTCTGGTCTGATGAAACCAAGATTGATCCCTTTGGCCTGAATGCCAAGCATCACATCTGGAGGAAACCTGGCACCATCTCTAAAGTGAAGCATGGTGGTGGCAGCATCATGCTGTGGGGATGTTTTTCAGCGACTGGGAGACTAGTCAGGATCGAGGGAAAGATGAACTGAGCCAGGTATAGAGAGATCCTTGATGAAAACCTGCTCCAGAGCACTCAGGACCTCAGATTGGGGCGAAGGTTGACCTTCCAACAGGACAATGACCCTAAGCACACAGCCAAGACAACGCAGGAGTGGCTTTGGGACAAGTCTCTGAATGTCCTTGAGTGGCCCAGCCAGAGCCTAGACTTGAACCTGATCGAACATCTCTACAGATACCTGAAAATACCTGTGCAGCCACGCTCCCCATCCAACCTGGCAGAGCTTGAGAGGTTCTGCAGAGAAGAATGGGAGAAACTCCCCAAATACAGGTGTGCCAAGCTTGTAGCGTCATACCAAAGAAGACTCGAGGCTGTAATCACTGCCAAAGGTACTTCAACAAAGTACTGTGCAAAGGGTCTGAATTCTTATATAAATGTGATATTTCGTTAAAAAAATATATAACTTAGCAACAAAAACCAGTTTTTGCTTTATCATTATGGGGTATTTTACAATAAGGCTGTCATCTAACAAAATGTGTAAAAAAAAGTGTTATTTAAAATATAATTTGTGTTTACAAAAGGTTTCTGCGTAGATCTACTAAGTTTTACTCCCAATGGTCCCAGTCTGTGGGCCGTCTGTCTCTTGATGCTCTGTTACTAGAGAACCCTCCTGTCAGAGGAGACACTCATTCCTCCAACACACTTCTCCTCCTCATCAATCACTAATTAAACCATAAAGCCTCAGGGACACAGACCAGACCCCGCTACAGACCATGCTACAGAGCCGGCTACAGATCTGGCTACGGAGCCCCTACAGACCAGACTACAGAGCCGGCTACAGATCTGGCTACGGAGCCCCTACAGACCATGCTGAGCCGGCTACAGATCTGGCTACGGAGCCCCTACAGACCATGCTACAGAGCCGGCTACAGAGCCAGCCCCTACAGACCATGACAGAGCCGGCTACAGATCTGGCTAGAGCCCCTACAGACCAGACTACAGAGCCCCTACAGACCAGACTACAGAGCCCCTACAGACCAGGCTACAGAGCCCCTACAGACCAGACTACAGAGCCCCTACAGACCAGACTACGGAGCCCCTACAGACCAGACTACAGAGCCACTACAGACCAGACTACACATATAAGCTATGGAACAGAGACTTGGGATTCTCTCTCTGAGAACTGACACTTAATAAGAGGCAACAGCAATAACAGAGCTCTCACTAGTTCGGCATACATCCAACCAGTCAGAGTATTGAAATAACATCATTGGTCAACGAATACAACTCCTAAGTTTGACCCCTGGATCCATGACATCTAATGGCACCATGTCCTGCTTGTGGAAATGCATTCCTATGAATGCGGAACGAGCTGCAACAAACACTCAAACTTTTTAAAAACTGTTTTAGCTCCATCTCTTCGTTCAAAGACTCAATCATGGACACTCTTACTGACAGTTGTAGCTGCTTCGCGTGACGTATTGTTGTCTCTACCTCCTTGACCTTTGTGCTGTTGTCTGTGCCCAATAATGTTTGTACCATGTTTTGTGCTGCTACCATGTTGTTGCCATGTTGTGTTGCCACCTTGCCATGTTGTGTTGCTACCATTTTGTGTTGTCATGTGTTGCTGCCATGCTGTGTTGTTGTCTTAGGTCTCTCTTTATGTAGTGTTGTCTTAGGTCTCTCTTTATGTAGTGTTGTGTTGTCTTAGGTCTCTCTTTATGTAGTGTTGTCTCTCTTGTCGTAATGTGTGTTTTGTCCTATATTTTTATTTAATTTATTTAGTATTTTTTCAATCCCAGGCCCCCGTCCCCACAGGAGGCCTTTTGCCTTTTGGTAGGCCGTCATTGTAAATAAGAAATGTGTCCTTAACTGACTAGTTAAAGGTTCAATAATCAGCCTCATTCATCCAGCCGGCCTCTGAAGAAACACTCACATGATTCATTTAAGAGGCCTGTCAACATTCATTTCTGAATGATGGAAACAAACATAGAGCTGCATGTTTACACTAGATTGCGTCCAGAATTGACTCCTGTAAGAGCTCATTTATAGCCTGCTTTAGAGGGACAAGGGCTAGCTTTTTTAGGTTTGCATTGATTATTGGTGTTTACTAAAAGAATATGCTACTTTTTGAAGCATAATTTTAGGAATATAAAAAAAATATATATAAAAAAAAACCTCACCTTCATAAATGGTTTTATTATACATTTTTAACCTCACACATTTTAAAATGGATTCCACTTGATTTTGTTGGTCTAAAATATAGGCCTAGAATATTCTCCTCTGTGTGTTTATGAGACAGTGGGATTCTCACATTCATTACAGTAATCACTAAAGCTTAATTGTCGGCCTACACGTGTAGTGAGAAGTCTGTTGTTGTTCATGTAGCACACATAACACATTTGATGTGTGACACAGTTAGGCCAAGCCTGCTCCTGAAACGTAAGCCTAAAAGCATTCTTTCTAAAAAGCCGGCATAACAGAATAACTTTACACGGTTGTCTTTATTTAAAGAAAACTACTTATTTTCTGCTAATTATGTTTTTTACAAGTAAAGACCAACAATTGAGGGCGACACGGCAACAGACCTACTGCAGGGTGATGACGTCATAATAACAGGTATTAGCTACTGTGGTCGTTCCACTGGTATACGTATGAGTACACCGAGGTCCGAACCTCCTAAAAAATGAAATAACAACTCAGTCAGGAGTCGCAAAATACTGTTGACAGTTGGAATAGTAAAATACGCAGGGTGCAATTCAGAAACTTGGTTGTGCATCAGCAGTTTTCCTATTGTTATATGTCATTTCCTGACAATCACTCAATTATCATATCTACATGTACATACTACCTCAATCAGCCTGACTAAACGGTGTCTGTATGTAGACTCGCTACTGTATATAGCCTCTCTACTGTATATAGCCTCTCTACTGTATATAGCCTCTCTACTGTATATAGCCTGTCTTTTTACTGTTGTTTTATTTCTTTACCTACCTATTGTTCACTTAACACCTTTTTTGCACTATTGGTTAGAGCCTGTAAGCAAGCATTTCACTGTTGTATTCAGCGCACGTGACAAATAAACTTCGATTTGATTTGATTAGCCCATGTCAGGAAAAATATATATTTGATTGGTAAATTAGTCTAGTTAGTCTAGTCAGGTATCTAAACTTGTAATCACGGCCTAATTATTGACCAGGCATGAAGGGCACGTGCCCAGGGGCCCACACCTCCAGGGGGCCCACTTTGATTCTGTTAGTCACTCTCGCTCAGATATCATATGTGTTTGTCGTGGCTAATTGTATAGCTAATAGGCTATGTGTTTGTAGCGGCTAATTGTATAACTAATAGGCTATGTGTTTGTAGGGGCTAATTGTATAACTAATAGGCTATGTGTTTGTAGGGGCTAATTGTATAGCTAATAGGCTATGTGTTTGTAGCGGCTAATTGTATAACTAATAGGCTATGTGTTTGTAGGGGCTAATTGTATAGCTAATAGGCTATGTGTTTGTAGCGGCTAATTGTATAACTAATAGGCTATGTGTTTGTAGCGGCTAATTGTATAGCTAATAGGCTATGTGTTTGTAGGGGCTAATTGTATAGCTAATAGATTATGTGTTTGTAGCGGCTAATTGTATAGCTAATAGGCTATGTGTTTGTAGGGGCTAATTGTATAGCTAATAGGCTATGTGTTTGTAGGGGCTAATTGTATAGCTAATAGGCTATGTGTATGTAGGGGCTAATTGTATAGCTAATAGGCTATGTGTTTGTAGTGGCTAATTGTATAGCTAATAGGCTATGTGTTTGTAGTGGCTAATTGGATAGCTAATAGGCTATGTGTTGTAGCGGCTAATTGTATAGATAATGTGTTGTAGATCCACCGAGCTACAGCAACCAAGGTGATAATGGCTGGGGTCATTTTGCCTTGTTTTTGTTGTTCTCCAGATAGAATTTTAGAGTTTTTAAATTGTATAGAAATGCAGATTTGCTCTGAAGCACCCCAACTTTGCTCTGAAGCACCCCAACTTTGCTCTGAAGCACCCCAACTTTTCTTGGTGTGGAATTTTCATTGTTGGACATAAAAGTCTGTAAAAAAACATCAGGAAATCAGCTCCAAGTGATTTAAATTTAAGAAATATGTTTCTAAGTAGAGCGACACGAACTGATCGTATACAAATGTAAGCAAGGTTTGAAATGATTCTGTTTTAGTCAAACATTATATATGTTTGGGCTTCTTGCTTTCAATTTGCAGTCTACAAATTACTTGTAATTAAGGCCATCCTTTCTAGAAAGAATCAGCTCCCAGCTGAATCTAGTTGATGATCCCTGGTATATATAGCATAGCCACTGGGGAAGTAGTTTGGACAAATGTTTTTTGGTCAGCGCTGGCACAGCAGACTGCTTTATCAGTCCACTAATACAGTACGATTAAAGGCCCAGTCCATAGGTACAGTACGATTAAAGGCCCAGTCCACTAATACAGTACGATTAAAGGCCCAGTCCACTAATACAGTACGATTAAAGGCCCAGTCCATAGGTACAGTACGATTAAAGGCCTAGTCCACTAATACAGTACGATTAAAGGCCCAGTCCATAGGTACAGTACCAGTCAAAAGTTTGGACACACCTAGTCATTCAAGGGTTTTTCTTTATTTTTTAAAACTATTTTCTACATTGTAGTAACCAAAAAAACTGTTAAACAAATCAAAATATATTTTAGATTCTTCAAAATAGCCACCCTTTGCCTTGATGACAGCTTTGCACACTCTTTGCATTCTCTTAACCAGCTTCACCTAGAATGCTTTTCCAACAGTCTTGAAGGAGTTCCCACATATGCTGAGCACTTGTTGGCTGCTTTTCCTTCACTCTGCGGTCCAACTCATCCCAAACCATCTCAATTGGGTTGAGGTTGGGTGATTGTGGAGGCCAGGTCATCTGATGCATCACTCCATCACTCCTTCTTGGTCAAATAGCCTGGAGGTCTGTTGGGTCACTGTCCTGTTGAAAAACAAATGATAGTCCCACTTAATGCAAACCAGATGGGATGGCGTATCGCTGCAGAATGCTGTGGTAGCCATGCTGGTTAAGTGTGCCTTGAATTCTAAATAATTCACAGACAGTGTCACCAGCAAAGCACCCCCACATCATCACACCTCCTCCTCCATGCTTCATGGTGGGAACCACACATGCAGAGATCATCCGTTCACCTACTCTGTGTCTCACAAAGACACAGCGATTGGAACCAAAAATCTAAAATTTGGACTCATCAGTCAAAAGGACAGATTTCCACCGGTCTATTGTCCATTGCTCGTGTTTCTTGGCCCAAGCAAGTCTCTTCTTATTATTGGTGTCCTTTAGTAGTGTTTGCTTTGCAGCAATTTGACCATGAAGGCCTGATTCACGCAGTCTCCTCTGAACAGTTGATGTTGAGATGTGTCTGTTACTTGAACTCTGTGAAGCATTTATTTGGGATGCAGTTTCTGAGGCTGGTATCTCTAATGAACTTATCCTCTGCAGCAGAGGTAACTCTGGGTCTTCCTTTCCTGTGGCGGTCCTCACGAGAGCCAGTTTCATCATAGCGCTTGATGGTTTTTCAGCATTGACTGACCTGGACTGTTGTTTCTCTTTGCTTGTTTGAGCTGTTCTTGCCATTATATGGACTTGGTCTTTTACCAAATAAGGCTATCTTCTGTATACCACCCCTATCTTGTCACAACACAACTGATTGGCTCAAAAGCATTAAGAAGAAAATAAATTCCATATATTAAATTTTAACAGGGCACACCTGTTAATTTAAATTAATTCCAGGTGACTACATGAAGCTGGTTGAGAGAATGCCAAGAGTGTGCAAAGCTGTCATTAAGGCAAAGGGTGGCTCATTTGAAGAATCTTAAAAATAAAATATATTATGGATTTGTTTAACACGTTTTCGGTTACTACATGATTCCATATGTGCTATTTTATAGTTTTGATGTCTTCAATATCATTCTACAATGTAGAAAATAGTAAAAAATAAAGAAAAACCCTTGAATGAGTAGGTGTGTCCAAACTTTTGACTGGTACTGTATAGATATATATTTTTTACATATATATATTTTTTTATCCAGGGGGATTTTTCATCACCCTCAGCACCCCTATTTCCCGAAGCTATTGTATAGAGGCTCTATAAAAAGGGTTGTGATTGAGCAATCTAAAGGAGTATAGAGGCTTTATAAAAAGGGTTGTGATTGAGCAATCTAAAGGAGTATAGAGGCTCTATAAAAAGGGTTGTGATTGAGCAATCTAAAGGAGTATAGAGGCTCTATAAAAAGGGTTGTGATTGAGCAATCTAAAGGAGTATAGAGGCTCTATAAAAAGGGTTGTGCTGGAGCAATCTAAAGGAGTATAGAGGCTCTATAAAAGGGTTGTGATTGAGCAATCTAAAGGAGTATTGAGGCTCTATAAAAGGGTTGTGATGGAGCAATCTAAAGGAGTATAGAGGCTCTATAAAAGGGTTGTGCTGGAGCAATCTAAAGGAGTATAGAGGCTCTATAAAAAGGGTTGTGCTGGAGCAATCTAAAGGAGTATAGAGGCTCTATAAAAGGGTTGTGATTGAGCAATCTAAAGGAGTATAGAGGCTCTATAAAAGGGTTGTGCTGGAGCAATCTAAAGGAGTATAGAGGCTCTATAAAAAGGGTTGTGATTGAGCAATCTAAAGGAGTATAGAGGCTCTATAAAAAGGGTTGTGCTGGAGCAATCTAAAGGAGTATAGAGGCTCTATAAAAAGGGTTGTGATTGAGCAATCTAAAGGAGTATAGAGGCTCTATAAAAAGGGTTGTGATTGAGCAATCTAAAGGAGTATAGAGGCTCTATAAAAAGAGAAGAACAGTAAAAGCACATGTTCGTTGTGCGCTATTAGTAGCTTTATGCGCCTCCATCCCTTCCCAGGTTACACAGGAAAGGTTATGAACGCATGAAGAAAACATTGGTGTTGTTTCACGGACGTGTGTTCACTAACGTGACAATTTTCTCTATCTGATATCACAGCGTATTACAGTTATTCTACACCGGAGGAAGGCCACACCATTCCCCTTTCTACTAACTTACTCTCCTGCTGCGTCGTATCGCTGCCGCTGGTCAGCCCCGGGGACTCCACCACGCTCCTTCCCGCATCCCCGGCGCTCTCATTGGCCTGAACCCCTACCATCTCCCGCACCTCCTCCAGATCCAACAGGTGGCTGACAGAGAAGTTTTTCTTGGCCTGCAGTGTTTCCAGTTTGGCTGATATCGGGCTTTCCAGGCGGCTCGTCAGTGAGTCTTGTCTGTCCATTACATGCGCATAGCCAGAAGTCATGACGCTGACTCAATACAGACGTCAAAACACCGATTAGCGTATAACAAACCTACCTAGCTAACTTATACTCGACGCACAGAAAAATATCAAGAATAACTCCAAACCCATAACAGCGCTGGTTTCAACTCAGGACAGGGCTCGTTTTGTATGAATTTGGTTGGAAAGCCGTTGGTTTTACAGATCCAAATCACTCCACTTTAAGCAAGATCTATGGTCCTCTGTTCGATTCCACTCGATAAGAGGCCCCTCACCTCGTCAAATAAAACCCCGAAACATATACAACAAGACAACTTTTGGCTTCTTCCTGGATATTCCCTGGATTTTTAAACACAAAGAGTAGTAGGCTATAGCAAGTTTCTCCTCTCCTCGCCTGTGAGTCCAGACCGCGGTATGACTGAGCTGGGCTAAACGTTTCTCCTCTCCTCGCCTGTGAGTCCAGACCGCGGTATGACTGAGCTGGGCTAAACGTTTCTCCTCTCCTCGCCTGTGAGTCCAGACCGCGGTATGACTGAGCTGGGCTAAACGTTTCTCCTCTCCTCGCCTGTGAGTCCAGACCGCTCCTCTCCTCGCCTGTATGACTGAGCTGGGCTAAAGACGTTTCTCCTCTCCTCGCCTGTGAGTCCAGACCGCGGTATGACTGAGCTGGGCTAAACGTTTCTCCTCTCCTCGCCTGTGAGTCCAGACCGCGGTATGACTGAGCTGGGCTAAACGTTTCTCCTCTCCTCGCCTGTGAGTCCAGACCGCGGTATGACTGAGCTGGGCTAAACGTTTCTCCTCTCCTCGCCTGTGAGTCCAGACCGCGGTATGACTATGGGCTGGGGTAAAAAGGAACGATGAGGTCTCACATTCGCGCGTTTTGAGTAAAATCTATCGCTCAACGCCCAGGACCCTGCGAGGCGGAGCGAGGCTCTGGTAACGGGAAGGGAACAGGCCGAAGTGAGTGTCACGCACAGGGCGGCTGAGAGGGGGAAATAAAGCACCATTTGAAGACCCTGGGGTAAACTGATCGCCCTAAAAAGGAGTCTGCAATTACGTGGCAATGCTTTCTGCGCTGACTCTGACAGTCCGTGCCCTCGTGTGTGAAGCACCCCACCCCCTTCAACAATGCACACCATCACACAAAAAAGCGCTGATTAACCGACTTACGTTTTGGCAGTTGGAAATTGGGATTTTGATAATTGATGTCTATGCCTCTCAGTGTTTTCATTGCAGCCAAACTAATATACTGTATTCTGCCACATGGTAATCCTTATAATGTATTTATGGCGGATAATATCTTTGAATAGAGCATTGTTTTGAATAGGTATGCCCACACAACATATTTCCCATGGCTGATTTACATGCACGCGCAAAGATATGGTGCTACAACATGTCTGCAGTATATCAGTTGGAGGTTGTCATTTGACATTTTAAAATCATAGCTTTTGGCATAACTCAAATCTGTTTTGGATATATAGGCCAAACGTTTCTAAGTGCAGCACAGGCTGTGCGTAAAAGAAGCACCCTGTGTCTCTGCATAGCGGGGACACCACATCACCAACAAACAAAAAAATGATAGCCTATACGTGTGGTACATTTATATTTCTGACTGCACAGGCTGGGTCTGCAGTCACACGCAAACTACACAGATGAAACTGGCTTTTGAAACTGTAACTGTTGCATGCGTTGTTCGCCTGGTCAGAGAGAGCGAGAGAAACAGAGAGAGAGAGAGAAACAGGGAGAGAGAGAAACGGGGAGAGGGAAACAGGGAGAGAGAGAAACAGAGAGAGAGAGAAACAGGGAGAGAGAGAAACAGGGAGAGAGAGAAACAGGGAGAGAGAGAAACAGGGAGAGAGAGAAACAGGGAGAGAGAGAGAAACAGGGAGAGAGAGAAAACAGGGAGAGAGAGAAACAGGGAGAGAGAGAAACAGGGAGAGAGAGAGAAACAGGGAGAGATAGAAACAGGGAGAGAGAGAGAAACAGGGAGAGAGAAACAGGGAGAGAGAGAAACAGGGAGAGAGAGAAACAGGGAGAGAGAGAAACAGAGAGAGAGAGGGGTCCCCGTATGGTGGAATGGCATCCATTGGTCTGTTCTGAGCTCCAAGCTGCCTGCCTGGCCCAGCCAAACCATCTCAGCCCCGGGTCAGAGAGAGAGAGGACGAGGGGGTCCCGTATGGTGGAATGACATCAATGGGCCTGTTCTGAGGTCCAAGCTGCCTGCCTGGCCCAGCCAACCCATTTTAGCCCCGGGCCCCCTGCCCCCCCTGCCCCCTCATCTGGCAAAAGAACACTTGATGCCATCAAAGGGCTGCAGATTGAATCCAGATGTGCGCGCGGTGCCTCTCTGCCTCGTTCTTTCCATGGATGTAATTAAAGCACAGAGCCAGGATTGGGCAGTCTACTCTTCCTCATTAGTTCTCTACTCCTCATCTCTCCTCCTTTCGTTTCTTCTCTTTATCCCTGCGTGAAGCCAGAGTGCTCTGTTCATGCAGCCAGTGTTTTCTCGTCTATAAATCAGAGTGGACCAAATCGTGTCAACATGTGTTGCGAAGGAGAAAGGGTTTTTCTCGTGTTTTTTTCCCTTCTATTTAGGTTCATTAAAAGCCGTGTTGTTTTAAACAATATCAACCACCCACACAGCATATTTCAATTTAAATGTTATCTTTTGATTGAACAAATTCAGTAATATTTTACACACAGCAACACTTAAAGGCCTATCATATTTGTTGCAATAATTATATGTAGTTGATAAATACCTTTGTTTGCTTACGGTCATCCCGCCAATTACAGTAAAAGTAGGCCTACTTTCCCTGCAGTTTGCAGCCCAGACATACAAAGTTACGGGTTGAACGTAGCCTGATGCGTCTGCGGAAAAAAGGCAAGGCAAGCACATATACAACTATTTTGTGTTCTTGATTATATCCCATGTGAAGTGTAAAATACCATTATAAACAATACATTGATCAAAATAACACATTGGAGATGTGTAGCCTGTACATTTGAACGTTTCATGTAATAATTCAAACAAAAATACAGACGTCTGATATTCAAATCCAAAAATCGAAAATAAAAATAATTATTAACAATTAACAATTATTAGGAGTTCATAACAAATGTTTAATAATTGTTTTAATTCAAGCATAACTTCAGATATGGCGTTTCGAATGGTGTTTCTAGCTTACTATAACAAACATTAGTATAGGCTACTACATCGAGCCTCCCAATATAATGTATCATTTATAGAGCTGAAATAACCCAAAACATCTTTTGACAACAGCTATAATGATGCTTTTATCAGCTTCATGAAAACGAAAATAATTTTAACAATTGTATTAGTATTTAATAATAATAATAATATAAACATAGGTTACTAATGCCCGTGATTGCAGTTAAGAATTCGATGCTTATTTTCCCACGTTGATAAAAGCTGTAAATGTTACTTCCTGTATAATTCAGAACGGATTTGGTTTGATGAGGAAACACTAGTGTAATTACCGACTGGAACGGGTTGAATCAACATCTGTCCACCTCATTTCAACAACAAAAATATATATTACATTTAAAATAATAATTTAACCTTTATTTAACTAGTCAGTTAAGAACAAATTCTTATTTATAATGACGGCTTACCAAAAGGCAAAAGGCCTCCTGCGGGGACGGGGGCTAAAACAATCATATTTAAATAATAAATAATCATTTTAAATCATATTTAAATATAGGACAAAACACACATCATGACAAGAGAGACAACACATCACAACACTACATAAAGAAAGACCTAAGACAACAACACAGCATGGCAGCAACACAGCATGGCAGCAACACGTGACAACACAGCATGGTAGCAACACAGCATGGTAGCAACACAGCATGGCAGCAACACGTGACAACACAGCATGGTAGCAACACAGCATGGCAGCAACACATGACAACACAGCATGGTAGCAACACAGCATGGCAGCAACACATGACAACACAGCATGGTAGCAACACAGCATGGTAGCAACACAGCATGGCAGCAACACACGAAAACACAACATGGCAGCAACACAGCATGGCAGCAACACATATGCAGCGTGTATAAACAATGTAACTAAAATGCATTGCACATTAGTTCCAATATTAAAATGAGCTATATCGACAATCAAGTAGCTAAATAGACAGTACAAAACCTCATGGTAAAATGGATTGCAGGAAATTAGCTTCCGGACCCAAGTCCATATATACAGTATGTATGTGAACAGAACATGGGTACCATGTTATATAGGATGAGCCTTGACTAGAATACAGTATGTCCATATGAAGTGGACAGCAGTAGTTATATAGGATGAACTAGAATACAGTATGTCCATATGAAGTGGACAGCAGTAGTTATATAGGATGAACTAGAATACAGTATATACATATGAAGTGGACAGCAGTAGTTATATAGGATGAACTAGAATACAGTATATACATATGAAGTGGACAGCAGTAGTTATATAGGATGAGCCTTGACTAGAATACAGTATGTACATATGAAGTGGACAGCAGTAGTTATATAGGATGAGCCTTGACTAGAATACAGTATATACATATGAAGTGGACAGCAGTAGTTATATAGGATGAACTAGAATACAGTATATACATATGAAGTGGACAGCAGTAGTTATATAGGATGAACTAGAATACAGTATATACATATGAAGTGGACAGTAGTAGTTATATAGGATGAACTAGAATACAGTATATACATATGAAGTGGACAGCAGTAGTTATATAGGATGAACTAGAATACAGTATATACATATGAAGTGGACAGCAGTAGTTATATAGGATGAACTAGAATACAGTATATACATATGAAGTGGACAGCAGTAGTTATATAGGATGAACCATGACTAGAATACAGTATATACATATGAAGTGGACAGCAGTAGTTATATAGGATGAACCTTGACTACAATACAGTAGATACATATGAAGTGGACAGTAGTAGTTATATAGGATGAGCCTTGACTAGAATACAGTATATACATATGAAGTGGACAGCAGTAGTTATATAGGATGAGCCTTGACTAGAATACAGTATGTACATATGAAGTGGACAGCAGTAGTTATATAGGATGAGCCTTGACTAGAATACAGTATGTACATATGAAGTGGACAGCAGTAGTTATATAGGATGAGCCTTGACTAGAATACAGTATATACATATGAAGTGGGTAAACCAGTATGTAAACATGATGGAATCAGTATGGAAACATTATTAAAGTGACCAGTGTTCAATGACTCTATAGGGCAGCAAACTCTAAGGTGCAGGGTGGAGATACAGGTAAACTTGGAAGTTTACATACACTTAGGTTGGAGTCATTTAAACTTGTTTTTCAACCACTCCACACATTTCCTTGGCTACTAACCAATCGTGCTATTTTGTGTTTTTTCACGTTATTTGTAACTTATTTTGTACATAATGTTTCTGCCACCGTCTCTTAAGACCGAAAACAGCTTCTGGATATCAGCGATTACTCACCTCGTACTGGACAAAGGTTTATCTTTGCGAAGGATTTACTCCAGACACCCGACATTCACATGAAGAAGAGAAGGAGATATTGGGGTCGTAGGTCAGGGGGCCTTGTAAGGAGACGACGGCGAGTGAGTACCATCAGTCCTATTAGCCAACATGCAATCTTTAGGTAACAAAATGGATGAGATCCGTTCAAGACTATCCTACCAACGGGACATTAAAAACTGTGATATCTTATGTTTCACCGAGTCGTGGCTGAATGACTACATGGATAACATCCTTCTGGCTGGGTTTACGCTGCATCAGCAAGATAAAACAGCTGCCTCCGGTAAGACAAGGGGTGGTGGTCTGTGTCTATTGGTCAATAACAGCTGGTGCACAAAATCTAATATGAAGGAAGTCTCAAGGTTTTGCTCGCCTGAGGTAGAGTATCTCATGATAAGCTGTAGACCACACTATATTTTTCAGAGCTGTCTATTTACCATCGCAAGCCGATGCTGGCACTAAAACGGCACTCAACGAGCTGTATAATCATTTCTACCAGATCATTTGAAACCAGAGGGAAAAAAACTCTAGACCACACAGAGACGCATACAAAGCTCTCCCTCGCCCTCCATTTGGCAAATCTGACCATAACTCTAACCTCCTGATTCCTGCTTACAAGCAAAAACTAAAGCAGAAAGTACCAGAGACTCACTCAATAAGGAAGTGGTCAGATGACCAGATGCTAAGTTACAGGATTGTTTTGCTACCACAGACTGGAATATGGTCCATGATTCTTCCGATTGCATTGAGGAGTACACCACATCTGGCATAAGCTTCATCAATAAGTGCATCGATGACGTCGTTCCCCACAGTGACTGTACGTACATACCCCAACCAGAAACCATGGGTTACAGGCAACATCCTCACTGAGCTAAATGGTAAATCTGCCGCTTTCAAGGAGCGGGACTCATTGTACTTCCGGCGCCGACAGAGATGGCAGCCTCGCTTCGCGTTCCAAGGAAACTATGCAGTTTTTTGTTTTTTTACGTTTTATTTCTTACATTAGTACCCCAGGTCATCTTAGGTTTCATTACATACAGTCGAGAAGAACTACTGAATATAAGATCAGCGTCAACTCACCATCAGTACGACCAAGAATATGTTTTTCGCGACGCGGATCCTGTGTTCTGCCTTACAAACAGGACAACGGAGTGGATTCCATGCAGCGACCCAAAAAAACGACTCAGAAAAAGAGGGAAACGAGGCGGTCTTCTGGTCAGACTCCGGAGACGGGCACACCGTGCACCACTCCCTAGCATTCTTCTTGCCAATGTCCAGTCTCTTGACAACAAGGTTGACGAAATCCGAGCAAGGGTAGCATTCCAGAGGGACATCAGAGACTGTAACGTTCTTTGTTTCACGGAAACATGGCTCACTGGAGAGACGCTATCCGAGGCGGTGCAGCCAACGGGTTTCTCCATGCATCGCGCCGACAGAAACAAACATCTTTCTGGTAAGAAGAGGGGCGGGGGCGTATGCCTTATGACTAACGTGACATGGTGTGATGAAAGAAACATACAGGAACTCAAATCCTTCTGTTCACCTGATTTAGAACTCCTCACAATCAAATGTAGACCGCATTATCTACCAAGAGAATTCTCTTCGATTATAATCACAGCCGTATATATCCCCCAAGCAGACACATCGATGGCTCTGAACGAACTTTATTTAACTCTCTGCAAACTGGAAACGATTTATCCGGAGGCTGCATTCATTGTAGCTGGGGATTTTAACAAGGCTAATCTGAAAACAAGACTCCCTAAATTTTATCAGCATATCGATTGCGCAACCAGGGGTGGAAAGACCTTGGATCATTGTTACTCTAACTTCCGCGACGCATATAAGGCCCTGCCCCGCCCCCCTTTCGGAAAAGCTGACCACGACTCCATTTTGTTGATCCCTGCCTACAGACAGAAACTTAAACAAGAGGCTCCCACGCTGAGGTCTGTTCAACGCTGGTCTGACCAAGCTGACTCCACACTCCAAGACTGCTTCCATCACGTGGACTGGGAGATGTTTCGTATTGCGTCAGATAACAACATTGACGAATACGCTGATTCGGTGTGCGAGTTCATTAGAACGTGCGTTGAAGATGTCGTTCCCATAGCAACGATTAAAACATTCTCTAACCAGAAACCGTGGATTGATGGCAGCATTCGTGTTAAACTGAAAGCGCGAACCACTGCTTTTAATCAGGGCAAGGTGTCTGGTAACATGACTGAATACAAACAGTGCAGCTATTCCCTCCGCAAGGCTATTAAACAAGCTAAGCGTCAGTACAGAGACAAAGTAGAATCTCAATTCAACGGCTTAGACACAAGAGGCATGTGGCAGGGTCTACAGTCAATCACGGACTACAGGAAGAAATCCAGCCCAGTCACGGACCAGGATGTCTTGCTCCCGGGCAGACTAAATAACTTTTTTGCCCGCTTTGAGGACAATACAGTGCCACTGACACGGCCTGCAATGAAAACATGCGGTCTCTCCTTCACTGCAGCCGAGGTGAGTAAGACATTTAAACGTGTTAACCCTCGCAAGGCTGCAGGCCCAGACGGCATCCCCAGCCGCGCCCTCAGAGCATGCGCAGACCAGCTGGCCGGTGTGTTTACGGACATATTCAATCAATCCCTATACCAGTCTGCTGTTCCCACATGCTTCAAGAGGGCCACCATTGTTCCTGTTCCCAAGAAAGCTAAGGTAACTGAGCTAAACGACTACCGCCCCATAGCACTCACATCCGTCATCATGAAGTGCTTTGAGAGACTAGTCAAGGACCATATCACCTCCACCCTACCTGACACCCTAGACCCACTCCAATTTGCTTACCGCCCAAATAGGTCCACAGACGATGCAATCTCAACCACACTGCACACTGCCCTAACCCATCTGGACAAGAGGAATACCTATGTGAGAATGCTGTTCATCGACTACAGCTCGGCATTCAACACCATAGTACCCTCCAAGCTCGTCATCAAGCTCGAGACCCTGGGTCTCGACCCCGCCCTGTGCAACTGGGTACTGGACTTCCTGACGGGCCGCCCCAGGTGGTGAGGGTAGGCAACAACATCTCCTCCT
Source organism: Oncorhynchus tshawytscha (assembly GCF_018296145.1). Classification (NCBI taxonomy): domain Eukaryota; kingdom Metazoa; phylum Chordata; class Actinopteri; order Salmoniformes; family Salmonidae; genus Oncorhynchus; species Oncorhynchus tshawytscha. Next base: position 83,619,974 of record NC_056438.1, read on the forward strand.
CGCTGATCCTCAACACTGGGGCCCCACAAGGGTGCGTTCTGAGCCCTCTCCTGTACTCCCTGTTCACCCACGACTGCGTGGCCACGCACGCCTCCAACTCAATCATCAAGTTTGAGGACGACACAACAGTGGTAGGCTTGATTACCAACAACGACGAGACGGCCTACAGGGAGGAGGTGAGGGCCCTCGGAGTGTGGTGTCAGGAAAATAACCTCACACTCAACGTCAACAAAACTAAGGAGATGATTGTGGACTTCAGGAAACAGCAGAGGGAACACCCCCCTATCCACATCGATGGAACAGTAGTGGAGAGGGTAGCAAGTTTTAAGTTCCTCGGCATACACATCACAGACAAACTGAATTGGTCCACTCACACAGACAGCATCGCGAAGAAGGCGCAGCAGCGCCTCTTCAACCTCAGGAGGCTGAAGAAATTCGGCTTGTCACCAAAAGCACTCACAAACTTCTACAGATGCACAATCGAGAGCATCCTGGCGGGCTGTATCACCGCCTGGTACGGCAACTGCTCCGCCCTCAACCGTAAGGCTCTCCAGAGGGTAGTGAGGTCTGCACAACGTATCACCGGGGGCAAACTACCTGCCCTCCAGGACACCTACACCACCCAATGTTACAGGAAGGCCATAAAGATCATCAAGGACATCAACCACCCGAGCCACTGCCTGTTCACCCCGCTATCATCCAGAAGGCGAGGTCAGTACAGGTGCATCAAAGCTGGGACCGAGAGACTGAAAAACAGCTTCTATCTCAAGGCCATCAGACTGTTAAACAGCCACCACTAACATTGAGTGGCTGCTGCCAACACACTGACACTGACACTGACTCAACTCCAGCCACTTTAATAATGGGAATTGATGGGAAATGATGTAAATATATCACTAGCCACTTTAAACAATGCTACCTTATATAATGTTTACATACCCTACATTATTCATCTCATATGCATACGTATATACTGTACTCTATATCATCGACTGCATCCTTATGTAATACATGTATCACTAGCCACTTTAACTATGCCACTTTGTTTACATACTCATCTCATATGTATATACTGTACTCGATATCAGCTACTGTATCTTGCCTATGCTGCTCTGTACCATCACTCATTCATATATCCTTATGTACATATTCTTTATCCCCTTACACTGTGTATTAGACAGTAGTTTTGGAATTGTTAGTTAGATTACTTGTTGGTTATTACTGCATTGTCGGAACTAGAAGCACAAGCATTTCGCTACACTCGCATTAACATCTGCTAACCATGTGTATGTGACAAATAAAATTTGATTTATTTTTTTATTTTTTTAATCTGCCGCTTTCAAGGAGCGGGACTCTAACCCTGACGCTCATAAGAAATCCTGCTAAGCCCTCAGACGAACCATCAAACAGGCAAAGCGTCAATACAGGACTAACATTGAATCATACTACACCGGCTCTGACGCTCGTCGGATGTGGCAGGGCTTGCAAACTATTACGGACTGCAAAGGGAGGCATAGCCGTGAGCTTCCCAGTGACACGAGCCTACCAGACGAGCTAAATGCCTTCTATGCTCGCTTCGAGGCAAGCAATACTGAAGCATGTATGAGAGCAGCAGCTGTTAGGGATGACTGTGTGATCACGCTCTCTGTAGCCGATGTGAGTAAGACCTTTAAACAGGTCAACATTCACAAGGGCGCAGGGACAGACGGATTACCAGGACGTGTACTCTGAGCATGCGCTGACCAACTGGCAAGTGTCTCCACCGACATTTTTAACCTGTCCCTGACTGAGTCTGTAATACCAACATGTTTCAAGCAGACCACCATAGTCCCTGTGCCCAAGACCACCAAGGTAACCTGCCTAAATGACTACCGAACAGTAGCACTCACATCTGTAGCCATGAAGTGCTTTGAAAGTCTGGTCATGGCTCACATCAACACCATTATCCCAGAAACCCTAGACACACTCCAATTTGCATACTGCCCCAACAGATCCACAGATGATGTAATCTCTATTGCACTCCACACTGCCTTTCCCACCTGGACAAAAGGAACACCTACGTGAGAATGCTACTGTATTCATTGACTACAGCTCAGCGTTCAACACCATAGTGCCCTAAAAGCTCATCACTAAGCTAAGGACCCTGGGACTGAACACCTCCCTCTGCAACTAGATCCTGGACTTCCTGACGGGCCGCCCCCATGTGGTAAGGGTAGGTAACAAGACATATGCCACGCTGATCCTCAACACTGGGGCCCCTCAGGGGTGCATGCTCAGTCCCCTCCTGTACTCCCTGTTCACCCATGACTGCATGGCCAAACAACTCCAACACCATCATTAAGTTTTCCGACGACACAACCGTGGTAGGCCTGATCACCGACAATGACGAGACAGCCTGTAGGGAGGAGGTCAGAGACCTGGCAGTGTGGTGCCAGGATAACAACCTCTCCCTCAACGATGAGACAGCCTGTAGGGAGGAGGTCAGAGACATGGTAGTGTGGTGCCAGGATAACAGTCTCTTCCTCAACGTGATCAAGACAAAGGAGATGATTGTGGACTACAGAAAAAGGAGGTCCGAGCTCACCCCCATTCTCATCGACGGGGCTGCAGTGGAGCAGGTTGAGAGTTTCAAATGCCTTGGTGTCCACATCACCAACAAACTATCATGGTCCAAACACACCAAGAGAGTCGTGAAGAGAGCACGACAAAACCTATTCCCCCTCAGGAGACTGAAAAGATTTGGCATGGGTCCTCAGATCCTCAAAAAGTTCTACAGGTGCACCATCACCGCCTGGTATAGCAACTGCTCGGCCTCCGACCACAAATCACTACAGAGGGAAGTGCGTACGGTACAGTACATCACTGATGCCAAACCTTCCTTCCATCTAGGACCTCGATCCCAGGCGGTGTCAGAGGAAGGCCTAAAAAAAAATCAAAAGACTCCACCCACCCTAGTCATAGACTGTTCTCTCTGCTACCACACGGCAAGTGGTACCAGAGCGCCAAGTCTAGGTCCAAAAGGCTTCTTAACAGCTTCTACCCCCAAGCCATTAGACTCCTGAACAGCTAATGAAATAGCTACCCAAACTATTTGCATTGTCTGCCCCATCCTCACCCCCATTTTCACGCAGCTGCTACTCTCTGATTATTATCCACGCATAGTCACTTTACCTCTACCTACATGTACATATTACCTCAATCACCTGGACTAACCTGTGTCCCTGTACATTGACTCTGTACCGTAATACCCTGTATATAGCCTCCACATTGACTCTGTACCGTAACACCCTGTATATAGCCTCCACATTGACTCTGTACCGTAACACCCTGTATATAGCTTCCACATTGACTCTGTCCCGGTACCCCCTGTATATAGCCTCCACATTGACTCTGTACCGTAATACCCTGTATATAGCCTCCACATTGACTCTGTACCGTAATACCCTGTATATAGCCTCCACATTGACTCTGTACCGTAATACCCTGTATATAGCCTCCACATTGACTCTGTACCGTAATACCCTGTATATAGCCTCCACATTGACTCTGTACCGTAATACCCTGCTGTTATTTTATTGTTGCTCTTTAATCATGTTATTTAATTATTTATTTTATTTTTAAAAAGTTTTTTTTTTACTTCATTTTAATTTAGTAAATACTTTCTCAACTCTTTTTTTATTCTTAAAACTGCATTGTGTAACACCCTGATCTGTTTCACCTGTCCTTGTGATGGTCTCCACCCCCTCCAGGTGTCTCTTGTTTTCCCCAGTGTATTTATCCCTGTGTTTCCTGTCTCTCTGTGCCAGTTCGTCCAAGTCAACCAGCGTGTTCTTTCCCGTGCTCCTGCCCTTTTCTATTATCTTTTTGCTAGTCCTCCCGGTTTTGACCCTTGCCTGTTTCTGGACCTGCCTGCCTGCCCACTTGACCTCGCGCCTGTCTGTTACCCTGTACCTCCTGGACTGTGATCTGGTTTGAACTACCAGGTACCCCTTGTATATAGTCTCCACATTGACTCGGCACCTGTAACCCCCCCCCCTGTATATAGCCTCCACATTGACTCTGTACTGTAATACCCTGTATATAGCCTCCACATTGACTCTGTACCAGTACTCCCTGTATATAGCCTCCACATTGACTCTGTACCGTAATACCCTGTATATAGCCTGCATATTGACTCTGTACCGTAATACCCTGTATATAGCCTCCACATTGACTCTGTACCGTAATACCCTGTATATAGCCTCCACATTGACTCTGTACCATAACACCCTGTATATAGCCTCCACATTGACTCTGTACCGTAATACCCTGTGTATAGCCTCCACATTGACTCTGTACCATAACACCCTGTACATAGCCTCCACATTGACTCTGTACCGTAATACCCTGTATATAGCCTCCACATTGACTCTGTACCATAACACCCTGTATATAGCCTCCACATTGACTCTGTACCATAACACCCTGTATATAGCCTCCACATTGACTCTGTACTGTAATACCCTGTATATAGCCTCCACACTGACTCTGTACCGTAACACCCTGTATATAGCCTCCACATTGACTCTGACTCTGTACCGTAATACCCTATATATAGCCTCCACACTGACTCTGTACCGTAACACCCTGTATATAGCCTCCACATTGACTCTGTACCGTAATACCCTGTATATAGCCTCCACATTGACTCTGTACCGTAACACCCTGTATATAGCCTCCACATTGACTCTGTACCGTAATACCCTGTATATAGCCTCCACATTGACTCTGTACCATAACACCCTGTATATAGCCTCCACATTGACTCTGTACCGTAATACCCTGTATATAGCCTCCACATTGACTCTGTACCATAACACCCTGTATATAGCCTCCACATTGACTCTGTACCGTAATACCCTATCTGTATATAGCCTCCACATTGACTCTGTACTGTAATACCCTGTATATAGCCTCCACATTGACTCTGTACCATAACATCCTGTATATAGCCTCCACATTGACTCTGTACCGTAATACCCTATATATAGCCTCCACATTGACTCTGTACCGTAATACCCTGTATATAGCCTCCACATTGACTCTGTACCGTAATACCCTGTATATAGCCTCCACATTGACTCTGTACCGTAAATACCCTGTATATAGCCTCCACATTGACTCTGTACCATAACACTCTGTACTGTAACACCCTAGCCTCCACATTGACTCTGTACCGTAATACCCTGTATATAGCCTCCACATTGACTCTGTACTGTAATACCCTGTATATAGCCTCCACATTGACTCTGTACCATAACACCCTGTATATAGCCTCCACATTGACTCTGTACCGTAATACCCTATATATAGCCTCCACATTGACTCTGTACCGTAATACCCTGTATATAGCCTCCACATTGACTCTGTACCGTAATACCCTGTATATAGCCTCCACATTGACTCTGTACCGTAATACCCTGTATATAGCCTCCACATTGACTCTGTACCATAACACCCTGTATATAGCCTCCACATTGACTCTGTACCGTAACACCCTGTATATAGCCTCCACATTGACTCTGTACCGTAATACCCTGTATATAGCCTCCACATTGACTCTGTACCGTAATACCCTGTATATAGCCTCCACATTGACTCTGTACCGTAATACCCTGTATATAGCCTCCACACTGACTCTGTACCGTAATACCCTGTATACAGCCTCCACATTGACTCTGTACCGGTACCCCTCTGTATATAGCCTCCACATTGACTCTGTACCGTAATACCCTGTATATAGCCTCCACACTGACTCTGTACCGTAATACCCTGTATGTAGCCTCCACATTGACTCTGTACCGTAATACCCTGTATATAGCCTCCACATTGACTCTGTACCGTAATACCCTGTATATAGCCTCCACATTGACTCTGTACCGTAATACCCTGTATGTAGCCTCCACATTGACTCTGTACCGTAATACCCTGTATATAGCCTCCACATTGACTCTGTACCGTAACACCCTGTATATAGCCTCCACATTGACTCTGTACCGTAATACCCTATATATAGCCTCCACATTGACTCTGTACCGTAATACCCTGTATATAGCCTCCACATTGACTCTGTACCGTAATACCCTGTATCCACATTGACTCTGTACCGTAATACCCTGTATATAGCCTCCACATTGACTCTGTACCGTAATACCCTGTATATAGCCTCCACATTGACTCTGTACCGTAATACCCTGTATATAGCCTCCACATTGACTCTGTACCGTAATACCCTGTATATAGCCTCCACATTGACTCTGTACCATAACACCCTGTATATAGCCTCCACATTGACTCTGTACCGTAATACCCTGTATATAGCCTCCACATTGACTCTGTACCGTAATACCCTGTATATAGCCTCCACATTGACTCTGTACCGTAATACCCTGTATATAGCCTCCACATTGACTCTGTACCGTAATACCCTGTATATAGCCTCCACATTGACTCTGTACCGTAATACCCTGTATATAGCCTCACTGCTGTTATTTTATTGTTGCTTTTTAATGATTTGTTTTATGTATTTTTTCCTTCATCTAAGATTCCAACCACCGGCCTCCTGTGTCTCGCCTTGTGCCCTGATATATTGTTGGTTAAGTTGTTAGCAAGCATTTCACTGTAAGCGGCGCATGTTACAAATAACATTGTGTTTGATTCGATGAGAATAATGTCTGTGCTCTATTACGTGTTATTTGAATATATATATGTTCTACTACAGACACAACTATAGGCTTCTCTCTCTGAACAGAATAAACGAATGAAGCTGTTTACATAGGCTATCCCTTTACCCCAAACAATACAGCCCTATTACTCATGACTTATATTAATCTAATGAATGTGGTCTAACCCCTAACCTCTAACCCAGGTCAGAGGGCTCAGATCTATCACATATAGAACTGATGCTTGGCCACAGGCGCCGTTCTGTCCTCCCGGTTGATCTCAGAGTCTTTTCTCCTCTCGGGTTACCACTCTGTTCCGGCCTGTCTGGGGACTCAAACCGGCATTAATCATACCTAGAGGAACCCAGCCTGGCCGCGGAAATCAAAGGCCCGCGGCTTACAGAGGCTACTCACTATTATATATATATATATATACCCAGTTTATGTCATAGTTCTGCTGTAATTTCTGTCCCGGATGGTTTCTATTACGCCGAGGTGAAGTCATTGTAATAGGGCCAATACTCCGCTGTGGAGGACTGTTATTGTATGGGAGAGGTGGTATGTTGACATAGGAGTGACAGGCACCATTTAGAGAAACAATTTGTGCTCAATGAGAGAGACTGTAGTGCCACCAGGATCATTATATAATGATAAACCGGGTAGTTTGGCTCCTGGATGCTGATTGGCTGAACGCTGCGTTGTGTCGTGCTTAAGAACAGCCCTTGGTTGTGGTATATTGGCTTATTGCTGAATATTATTTTAATATAAATAATTACCATGCACCATTAGCTGAGGGCAAAGTATCTCTCTCGCTCTGCTCGTAAAATACAATCATGTTCTCTCTCAGCTCCATTCCATTCCTCCTCCTCCTCCTGCCAGTTGACCTAAGTCTGTTTAGAATCAGACTCATTCTTATATTAACCACTGACCTCTACGACCTCCAGGATGACTATGCATGGCGACAGAGTGATGCGGGGTACTGACCTCTACGACCTCTAGGATGACTAGGCATGGAAACAGAGTGATGCGGGGTAGAGTGTAACCCACGACTGTGGCTAAGAGGACAGAGCCTGGGAAGAGGCCACAGACCACAGCTAGGAGGGTACAGATCCTATTAGCCTCGTTACTGGGAAGGTGCTGGAAGGGCCTGGTCCTTTATAGCTCCACACCCCCAACGAAGGAGGCCATCTGCTGACTGAAGATTGGCTATTCCACGGCCATCCCCCCTCCCCCTTCCTGTTTTTTTACATTTAAGAATAGGAAATAGCCAGTGAAGTACTTCCTGAGGACAAGGGTCAAGGTTAGAATCGATCAGCTCAAAATAACTGAAAACAGAAGTTTGTCCTCCAATTTCAGACCGCGGTCAGATACATATCAATCTATCAAATGTATTTATAAATCCCTTTTTACATTAGCTGATATCTCAAAGTGCTGTACAGAAATCCAGAATAAATCCCCAAACAGCAAGCAATGCAGATGTAGAAGCACGAAGGCTAGGAAAAACTCCCTTGAAAGGCCAGAACCTAGGAAGAAACTGTCGTGTCTTTGGCTATGACGGATTAAGTGATATGACATGCTATTCTATAAAATAATTAATATTACCTGATTGAGCTAATCATGTAAATGTAATTAACTAGAGAGTCGGGCACCACAAAATAATATTTATAGAGCTGTTATCTTCCGAATAAACTCTTAAATATTAATATTGATCCTCATCTTAATTCAGTCTCATCTGAAAGTTGTAAATTCTTGGTTATCTGCACGAACCCTGGCTAACAAGTTGAATCAGCAATACAAAATTGGGTTATTTACTAATTATGTATTGACTAAATACCTAACTAATCACACAGAATTACACATACACATAATTACATCATAACTTGATTACAAATGATGTCATAAAGGAAAACGTCCCTAGCGGGCAGAACAGATATGACAGCTTGTTACACAAAGGAAAAGGGCTGGGTTTGAGTGAAAGAGCGGGAAGACTGAGGGATAAAGGGAAGAAGCTGTGCTAATAGTAAATACAGTATCTTTTGCATTCTAAATTACCGCCTATTTGGAAAAGGAAAATGCAATAAATATTTACTCTGAGCTGCGCTTCAGTAGGTTGGTGGTAGATGGAAGACCGTGTTGCCAAACCGAGTCCTCTGGCTTATATAGGAAGGGGGAGGAGGGCGTGTTTGAAAAGTTTTATAGCCCATGTCCCTTTACAGGGGCAGGCCACTGATTGAGCAGAGCCCTATCTTATGAAAACCCAAATCTCACATTTTTAGAAGCTAAAATCACATTTCACCCCATCACGAATAATTTAATATTCAAACATTTAAATTGAACAACAATTCCATGTGAATCCGATAACTCTGATGTGTAGACTTTCCACTGTAGAGTTTATGTCATCTTATCATTGATGAGAATGTCTCAGATGACAACCGAACTGACATCATATTCATTAAGTACCACCGCATATGTTCAATTGGTCGGATTACCAGAATGTAGTTCATTTCCCCTCAACTTCTGATGTTCCCAGAATCTCTATGTTAACCAAGGGTTTTGCAAATGTAACATCAGTAAGGTAGAGAGGGGAAAAAGGGGGGAAGAGGTATAAACCTAACCCCCAGGCCAACGTCATGACAAAACCAAGAGAGGAACCAGGCTCTGAGGGGTGGCCGGGTGGAGATTATAACAGAACATGGCCAAGATGTTCAAATGTTCATAGATGACCAGCTGGGTCAAATAATAATAATCACAGTGGTTGTCGAGGGGGGGGGGGCAACTCAATTTTAGGAAGGTATATTTGAAGTATATTTGATGTGTCCTGTTGGATTTAGCATGGAATTTGCACTTTTGGGATTACCAGATACAGTTGACCAAGCGCAGCTGAAGTATTTAACAGATGTATCAGGTCTGGATTAAAGCAACACAGGTTAGCAGGCTGAATCTGCCCTCTGCTGCAGCAGAGCTCTGTACACCTGGGAGGATACATGTCTAGTGGTCTGAGGAAAACAGTCCTGGACAGGAAGATTGCGGGGTAAGGGGGTGAGAAAAGGGTGAATGGGTGAGGAGGTATGGGGGTGAGAAAAGGGTGAATGGGTGAGGAGGTATGGTGGTGAGAAAAGGGTGAATGGGTGAGGAGGTATGGGGGATAATTTCCGAGTTTATGGGGCCAAGCTGAATCAGTGTGTTCTAGAGGTCAGATCTCTCTCTCTCTCTCTCTCTCTCTCTCTCTCACCCCACGTCCCCTGTCTCTCTCCCTACCGTTATCTCTCTCACTCTCTTTTTCACTATCACCTATCTTTTCTCTCCCCCCTCGATGCCCAAGTGGGTATACTACCTCCTGTTCTCAATTTGTTTCCTTCATTTCCATCCCTGACCCCTGACCCCTGCAGTGAGTTTGGAATGCTGACCTCTCTGGCCCTGGACACACACACACACACACACACACACACACACACACACACACACACACACACACACACACACACACACACACACACACACACACACACTGGGTGGGGTAGCTATTGCCTGTGGGTAGATAGCTCTGGAGTGATAATATAAACTACATGACCGAAAGTATGTGGACACAAAATCATGGGCTTTAATATGGAGTTGGTCCCTCCTTTGCTGTATGCGTTTGTGTACATCAGTCTCAGCCCACTAACCACCAAGCCGAGGGAGTGGAGTGTCCCCTGTGAATTATCAATATAGACCCATTCGTCTCCCTCTGGTTCTGTCTCCTATTGAATGGCTACAACTACAGGTCTGTGTATCGTATACAGACAGCTACAGGTCTGTGTATCGTATACAGACAGCTACAGGCCTGTGTATCAGATACAGACAGCTACAGGTCTGTGTATCATATACAGATAGCTACAGGTCTGTGTATCGTATACAGACAGCTACAGGTCTGTGTATCAGATACAGACAGCTACAGGTCTGTGTATCAGATATAGACAGATACGGGTCTGTGTATCAGATACAGGTCTGTGTATCAGATATAGACAGATACGGGTCTGTGTATCAGATATATGTCTGTGTATCAGATACAGACAGCTACATATCTGTGTATCAGATACAGACAGCTACAGGTCTGTGTATCAGATACAGGTCTGTGTATCAGATACAGGTCTGTGTATCGTATACAGACAGCTACAGGTCTGTGTATCAGATGCAGGTCTGTGTATCAGATATAGACAGATACGGGTCTGTGTATCAGATATATGTCTGTGTATCAGATACAGACAGCTACAGGCCTGTGTATCAGATACAGGTCTATGTATCATATACAGGTCTGTGTATCAGATACAGGTCTGTGTATCGTATACAGACAGCTACAGGCCTGTGTATCAGATACAGGTCTATGTATCATATACAGGTCTGTGTATCAGATACAGGTCTGTGTATCGTATACAGACAGCTACAGGTCTGCTCTTTGTATCACTCCCGTTGAGTAGAGGAAGGCCAGGTGTGGGTGGGTCTCTTCTGAGACAACAGCCCCAGGTGCCACACTCCTCTCAGGATGTCATCCTGTCACACTAGGTGGAACACCCTCATCACACCATTCAACCATAATTCAACAGTACAGTGGACACAACAGAACAAAAACTTTCCATTGTGTGGTGTATCAGGTGTTGATATTCTGTTACAGGTGGACCTATCCCAGCTAGCACGTTTGGTTCCTGGAAGTTGTGGGAACGTATGTTTTTGGTTTCCCATTGGTTCTGGGAACAAAGCTCGTTCCTTGACCTGTAAAACTGAACGTTTTTTAAATGTTCTGAGAAGGTAAGTGAACATTTTTTCTGTTCTGGGTACATTCCTTTTTAGGTTGCAGGTTGGTTCTGAGAACGTTTTACTGTGGTTCCAGGGAGGTTCTGAGAACGTTTTACTGTGGTTCCAGGGAGGTTCTGAGAATGTTTTACTATTGTTCCAGGTTGGTTCTGAGAACGTTTTACTGTGGTTCCAGGGTGGTTCTGAGAACGTTTTACTGTGGTTCCAGGGAGGTTCTGAGAACGTTTTACTATTATTCCAGGGAGATTCTGAGAACGTTTTACTGTGGTTCCAGGGAGGTTCTGAGAACGTTTTACTGTGGTTCCAGGGAGGTTCTGAGAACGTTTTACTATTATTCTAGGGAAATTCTGAGAATGTTTTACTATTGTTCCAGGGAGGTTCTGAGAATGTTTTAATGTGGTTCCAGGGAGGTTCTGAGAACGTTTTACTATTGTTCCAGTGAGGTTCTGAGAACGTTTTACTATTGTTCCAGGGAGGTTCTGAGAACGTTTTACTATTGTTCCAGGGAGGTTCTGAGAACGTTTTACTATTGTTCCAGGGAGGTTCTGAGAATGTTTTACTATTATTCCAGGGAGGTTCTGAGAACGTTTTACTGTGGTTCCAGGGAGGTTCTGAGAACGTTTTACTATTATTCCAGGGAGATTCTGAGAAAGTTTTACTGTGGTTCCAGGGAGGTTCTGAGAACGTTTTACTATTATTCCAGGGAGATTCTGAGAACGTTTTACTATTGTTCCAGGGAGGTTCTGAGAACGTTTTACTGTGGTTCCAGGGAGGTTCTGAGAACATTTTACTGTGGTTCCAGGGAGGTTCTGAGAATGTTTTACTATTGTTCCAGGGAGGTTCTGAGAACGTTTTACTATTATTCCAGGGAGATTCTGAGAACGTTTTACTGTGGTTCCAGGGAGGTTCTGAGAACGTTTTACTGTGGTTCCAGGGAGGTTCTGAGAACGTTTTACTATTATTCCAGGGAGATTCTGAGAATGTTTTACTATTGTTCCAGGGAGGTTCTGAGAACGTTTTACTGTGGTTCCAGGGAGGTTCTGAGAACATTTTACTGTGGTTCCAGGGAGGTTCTGAGAACGTTTTACTATTATTCCAGGGAGATTCTGAGAACGTTTTACTGTGGTTCCAGGGAGGTTCTGAGAACGTTTTACTGTGGTTCCAGGGAGGTTCTGAGAATGTTTTACTATTGTTCCAGGGAGGTTCTGAGAATGTTTTACTATTGTTCCAGGGAGGTTCTGAGAACGTTTTACTATTGTTCCAGGGAGGTTCTGAGAACGTTTTACTGTGGTTCCCTAAAAGTTGACAGAGATTTTAAAAACGTTCTAAGATAAAATATTGGTTATTTGAAGGTGATTAAATAACATTCTGTGCACGTTTTCGAAATGTTGGAAATGTTTTGAATCAAATGATGTTTATTTGAATATTTTTGAAAAACTTCCTCTAAATGTTTCAATAAGACTTGTAATAACACTGCTAGCTTAGGTTGCATTAATCCTGCAAACACATGTATTTTTTTACTGTGACACAGAGTCAGTGATATTTGAATCTATGATCTTCTGTTCTTTATCCATGGAATGAGTCCACTGCGCCACCAGGATGGAGCTAGCGTGTCATGTTTTATTGCTCATACAACGCTGTTCATTTTAGTCTGTTTAACCAGACCCCATTTCAAAGGAAAAAACCACTCATTAAGATGAGCTGTGGCCAATGACTGGGCGCATCCAACAACACTTAACAAGATACAGGATAGAGACAGTTTTGTTGACGCTGAGAACAGAATGTAAATGTTTTTAAATAACATTCTTACAACATTCTTTGAATGTTACTAATGTTTTCTTGTGGTTTTTATGGAAAGTTTTCTTAATGTTCTGAGAACGGAATGATAATGTTTTTGAATACAATTCTAAAGTTTTCTGAAATTGCTACAGAGGAACATTGTTTCTTAACGTTCTAGAACATGACTTCATATAGAACCATGAGGAATTCATATAGAACCATGAGGAATTCATATAGAACCATGAGGAATTCATATAGAACCATGAGGAATTCATATAGAACCATGAGGAATTCATATAGAACCATGAGGAATTCATATAGAACCATGAGGAATTCATATAGAACCATGAGGAATTCATATAGAACCATGAGGAATTCATATTGAACCATGAGGAATTCATATAGAACCATGAGGAATTCATATAGAACCATGAGGAATTCATATTGAACCATGAGGAATTCATATAGAACCATGAGGAATTCATATAGAACCATGAGGAATTCATATAGAACCATGAGGAATTCATATAGAACCATGAGGAATTCATATTGAACCATGAGGAATTCATATAGAACCATGAGGAATTCATATTGAACCATGAGGAATTCATATAGAACCATGAGGAATTCATATAGAACCATGAGGAATTCATATAGAACCATGAGGAATTCATATAGAACCATGAGGAATTCATATTGAACCATGAGGAATTCATATTCATACAACACTCCTTCCGTGGCCTCCAACTGCTCTTAAACGCTAGTAAAACCAAATGCATGCTTTTCAACCGATCGCTGCCTGCACCCGCATGCCCGACTAGCATCACCACCCTGGATGGTTCCGACCTTGAATATGTGGACATCTATAAGTACCTAGGTGTCTGGCTAGACTGCAAACTCTCCTTCCAGACTCATATCAAACATCTCCAATCGAAAATCAAATCAAGAGTCGGCTTTCTATTCCGCAACAAAGCCTCCTTCACTCACGCCGCCAAGGTTACCCTAGTAAAACTGACTATCCTTCCGATCCTCGACTTGGCGATGTCATCTACAAAATGGCTTCCAACACTCTACTCAGCAAACTGGATGCAGTCTATCACAGTGCCATCCGTTTTGTCACTAAAGCACCTTATACCACCCACCACTGCGACCTGTATGCTCTGGTCGGCTGGCCCTCGTTACATATTCGTCGCCAGACCCACTGGCTCCAGGTCATCTACAAGTCCATGCTAGGTAAAGCTCCGCCTTATCTCAGTTCACTGGTCACGATGGCAACACCCACCCGTAGCACGCGCTCCAGCAGGTGTATCTCACTGATCATCCCTAAAGCCAACACCTCATTTGGCCGCCTTTCGTTCCAGTACTCTGCTGCCTGTGACTGGAACGAATTGCAAAATCGCTGAAGTTGGAGACTTTTATCTCCTCACCAACTTCAAACATCAGCTATCTGAGCAGCTAACAGTGGTAGGCGATCGCTGCTGCTGTACATAGTCTATTGGTAAATAGCCCACCCATTTTCACCTACCTCATCCCCATACTGTTTTTATTTATTTACTTGCTCTTTTGCACACCAATATCTCTACCTGTACATGACCATCTGATCATTTATCATTCCAGTGTTAATCTGCAAAATTGTAATTATTCGCCTACCTCCTCATGCCTTTTGCACACATTGTATATAGACTCCCCCTTTGTTTTCTACTGTGTTATTGACTTGTTAATTGTTTATTCCATGTGTAACTCTGTGTTGTCTGCTCACACTGCTATGCTTTATCTTGGCCAGGTCAGTACAGTTGCAAATGAGAACTTGTTCTCAACTGGCCTACCTGGTTAAATAAAGGTGAAAAAAAAAAAAAAAAAAATATAGAACCATGAGGAATTCATATAGAACCATGAGGAATTCATATTGAACCATGAGTAATTCATATAGAACCATGAGGAATTCATATTGAACCATGATTGAATTCATATAGAACCATGAGGAATTCATATAGAACCATGAGGAATTCATATTGAACCATGAGGAATTCATATAGAACCATGAGGAATTCATATTGAACCATGAGGAATTCATATAGAACCATGAGGAATTCATATAGAACCATGAGGAAATCATATAGAACCATGAGGAATTCATATAGAACCATGAGGAATTCATATAGAACCATGAGGAATTCATATAGAACCATGAGGAATTCATATAGAACCATGAGGAATTCATATAGAACCATGAGGAATTCATATAGAACCATGAGGAATTCATATAGAACCATGAGGAAACATTATGTTGAAGTACTGAAATTCCCACAGAAGAACTTTCCCACTCTGCACACTACATCATTTCAACATGGAGAATTAGGTTAAAAATAAATTAAATATATATTTTTAACTCGGCAAGTCAAATAAGAACAAATTCTTATTTACAATGACAACCCACTGCTCTTAGGCTAACTGCCTTAGTTCAGGGGTAGAACAACAGATTTTTACCTTGTCCGCTCAGGGATTCAATCTAGCAACCTTTCGGTTGCTGGCCCAATGCTCTAACCACTAGGCTACCTGCCGCCCCTCCCCTCTAACCACTAGGCTACCTGCCGCCCCTCCCCTCTAACCACTAGGCTACCTGCCGCCCCTCCCCTCTAACCACTAGGCTACCTGCCGCCCCTCCCCTCTAACCACTAGGCTACCTGCCACCCCTGTACGTTGATCAATGAGATTACAACCTATTTTCACCCACTCAAAAAGACAGTCAAAAGTTAGTTTCATTCTCAATGTGTTATCAATGTACTTTCAACCATTTAAAACCACAACAAAGTTCAAATGAGATATACAATGTTAGATTTTGTATTAATTTATACGACAACTTAATGTGCTATCACTGTTATTAATCTAATAGCACAACCAAAGAAACTGGATTGCAATTGAGATGATTTAAGTAAATGGTGCAAGTGGTCAATGCTGTTTGAGATTCTGCGTAGATTACTACAGTAATGGTGAAGATCTCCACAGACCTGCGACACGCTATCTTGAACATACACACTTTCTAGGATTACATAAGAAGACATTTATTGTTAAAGGAAAATACACGAATGTGTAACTTATTTTAAAGTTAAATAAATACTGTTACGTTAGTTTGTAAAATAGCTTAAACTTTAGGATATTTACTGGATTACAAAAGTGATATTGAATTGTGTTTGGTTGACAACGCAACCAAGTATCAACATTTAAAGGAGATGTATCTACTGCTTGAATGGTTTCCGTCTGAGCCACTGGCTAAATACCATTCTTTAATTGTATTTTTGGTTGAGATAGAGACGTGAATCCAACATATATTTATTTGTTAACTGCTCGACAAGTTAATAGTCTATTTACTGTATTGTAAAGTGATCTTGAATTGTGTTTGTTTGTCAACCAGATCTCAACATTTGAAGGAGATCTGTTTGTGCCACTGAGTCTGGCTTTAAGTCCAGTTTGTCCACAAATGAATCATTAATGTGTTTGATTCACATCTCCATTTCAACCAAAAATCAAAGTTTATTTTTAGGACTAAATCAAATCAAACTTTAAGTGCATCCAAATACAGTTGGATTTTATTATTTAGTCATATTCTGTTAACTTAGATTGTTGGTTGAGATGGAGATGTGAATCCAACATTTTAGTAACTTGTAGATTCCAATTGAAATCATCCAAAGCTTGAAACCCTAGTTGATGACTTCTCAAACACTATATAGGCCTAAATAGCATCATTGTTGATACAGTATATGAGTGATAAAGTATGGTTACATTTCATTAGCTCTGTTAAACCTACCCGTTGGAATGACTAGCTACAGTTAAACCATTAAGTGGAGATATCTCAACAATCATTCTCACAATTTTTTAAATATATATATTTTTATTTAACTAGGCAAATCAGTTAAGAACAAATTCTTATTTTACAATGACGGCCTACACCGGCCAAACCCTCCCTTAATCCGGACGACGCTGGGCCAAATGTGAGCCGCCCTATGGGACTCCCGATCACAGTTGGTTGTGATACAGTCCGGGATCAAACCAGGGTCTGTAGTAACACCCCTAGCACTGAGATGCAGTGCCTTAGACCACTGCGCCACTCAAGAGTCAAACAAAATAAAAATATTACGTTGAAAATCTGACGTTGTTTCAAAGGTACAAATTCAACATATTTTATACAAGGTTGAAAATTGGTTACCATGATGACATAATCCTGTGTATGAAATATCACACAAAAAAAACTACGTATTTTCTACGTAGATTCCACATCCAAATATGTTGACAAATTACCCTGATACAACATTGATTTAACCAGTTTGTGCCCAGTGGGTTGTTTCTTAACGTTCTCTGAACGTTCTGAGAACATGACTGAAGCCGTTTCCTGCAGTCTAATTACCAAATCACCCTCTGGTGGCCTCATGGGTGGATTGTTAGTCATATTTTTCATAATTAATAAACATTATTTTTTTAAATCCGCCAAAAATCTGGTGTTTCTATGTCAAACAGTTTTGTTATATTTCAGTCTTCTGTGATGTATATGAAGTGTAATATTGGGATGCAACTCAACATTTAATACATTTAAACTCTGTATCTGGTACAGGTGTCTTCTTTTTTGAAGCTCATAACCATGTGTGTGAGTTGTTTACGTTTGTTTCAAAGTAGATTTGTCAAAGTAGTTTAAAACTACCTGATTTAGCCCACTGCAGTAAAAGGTTCAATAGAACCATGAGGAAACCTTTTAATTTATTTAACTAGGCAAGTCAGTTAAGAACAAATTCTTATTTTCAATGACGGCCTAGGAACAGTGGGTTAACTGCCTGTTCAGGGGCAGAACGACAGATTTATACCTTGTCAGCTCGGGGGTTTGAACTTTCTGGTTACTAGTCCAACGCTCTAACCACTAGGCTACCCTGCCTCCCCAGGTTAACCTGTAGGGAATGTTATGCTGAAGTACTGAAATTAACATTCTCGGAACTATGAGAACATTCCCAATGTCAAACCAGTTGGAGAACTTAGAACATGTCCTAGAACATTATCAAAAATGTAATTTAATGTAGCCATCTTTTAGGAAACGTTTGTTAAACGTTTGTTACCATTTTTTAATTTTTTTTTGTCAACTTCCTTAAATGTGCTGAGAATGTTCCAAAGACAAGCACTTATTCTGCACCATTCCCAGAAAGTTGTGAGAAGGTTGTACGCAAAATAACCATAGGACAACCACGCTCTCACCAAGTCTAAGAAACAGAAGGTTCTCAGAACGTTATGTGCTAGCTGGGGTGGGATATTTTTTAGGGTCTCAGAAAAACAGGAACTTGTTTCTCTCTTTGGTGTATCGTGTTTTGATTTGTCAGAGGTCGGGGAATGGAGAGAGGGTGTTGGTGGTGAAGACAGGGCTGAAGGAGGGATGACGACAGGGGATGAAAACAGAGGGAAGTGAAGATAGACTAATGATTAGAGGGAGGAGGGTGTACAGATGGAAGCCCGAAGCCCTGTGAGGGTTGCTAGTAGCTGGAAACAGCCAAAGGGGATATCATGTCATTATGA
Organism: Oncorhynchus tshawytscha; assembly: GCF_018296145.1. Lineage (NCBI taxonomy): Eukaryota > Metazoa > Chordata > Actinopteri > Salmoniformes > Salmonidae > Oncorhynchus > Oncorhynchus tshawytscha. Next base: position 83,638,795 of record NC_056438.1, read on the forward strand.
CGCTAACTTGTGAATTGTATCTAACTGGCTCTGTCAGTCCTCTCTCTGAAGAGGTACATGTTGTGGCTGTGGAAGAGGACATTTCCAACTATATGTCGCAAACCTAAACCTAACCTCCTCCCATCTGCGTTCAACAGGGCGTGTTGTCTTTAGGAAACTATGTTGGTTTCTAATGCTGGATGGAAGTCATCCAGTGGACATGTCTGTCTGACCACAAGTAAACTGACGAGGGTTTGGAAGACACCTTCAGGGAGGAGATGTACAGTTTCCCCTGTCAACGAAATGAAGCTGACTCAGAGAGGAACACAACCACATGCACTCTAATAGACAAATGAAGCTGACTCAGAGAGGAACACAACCACATGCACTCTAATAGACACATGAAGCTAACTCAGAGAGGAACACAACCACATGCACTCTAATAGACAAATGAAGCTGACTCAGAGAGGAACACAACCACATGCACTCTAATAGACAAATGAAGCTGACTCAGAGAGGAACACAACCACATGCACTCTAATAGACACATGAAGCTAACTCAGAGAGGAACACAACCACATGCACTCTAATAGACAAATGCGCATGAAGGCAGAAATGGCCAAATGGCCAAACGTACACATGGCCCGAACATGATAGCACATGTAGTGTCTATGCCGTAGTGTCCAGCATAGAAATAGAGTTGATAGACCAGTTAGATTATATTTCTTTCTATGGGACAGACACTGATTCCTACCTCATAAAAGTTCTCAAATAAAGTATTTATTTCTCCGTGGCTTTAAACAGCTCCATTCTACTAATAACGCCATCCCTCAGTTCTGGGGTGACTATTGGACAAACACAGGCTAGATGCGGACAAAGTTCACTTTTAGTTCATTTGTCTTTGATTCAAACGTCCATTTAGTTTTCCCTTGTTCCTGTTAAAGAAGTGTTCTGTAGACTGAAAGTGATTCAACGGAGGTGTTGAACATGCTTTGACCTTAGAGGCTCGTTTACACTTTCCCCGTCCATGTGGTCCTCCTAAAACTCGTTTACACTTTCCCCGTCCATGTGGTCCTCCTAAAACTCGTTTAAACCTTCCCCGTCCATGTGGTCCTCCTAAAACTCGTTTACACTTTCCCCGTCCATGTGGTCCTCCTAAAACTTGTTTACACTTTCCCCGTCCATGTGGTCCTCCTTAAACAAGTGTTAATGTGGAGAGTATGAGGTATTTGATCAGATGATGGCTAATGCTGCCAATGGCTATCATGCTGAATTATAAGTCCAATCAATCAATTACTAACCCTCAACACACTTGGACCCTGCTCCAACCCCAGAGTATCTATTCCTGGTCCATTACTAACCCTCAACACACTTGGACCCTGCTCCAACCCCAGAGTATCTATTCCTGGTCCATTACTAACCCTCAACACACTTGGACCCTGCTCCAACCCCAGAGTATCTATTCCTGGTCCATTACTAACCCTCAACACACTTGGACCCTGCTCCAACCCCAGAGTATCTATTCCTGGTCCATTACTAACCCTCAACACACTTGGACCCTGCTCCAACCCCAGAGTATCTATTCCTGGTCCATTACTAACCCTCAACACACTTGGACCCTGTTCCAACCCCAGAGTATCTATTCCTGGTCCATTACTAACCCTCAACACACTTGAACCCTGTTCCAACCCCAGAGTATCTATTCCTGGTCCATTACTAACCCTCAACACACTTGAACCCTGTTCCAACCCCAGAGTATCTATTCCTGGTCCATTACTAACCCAGTAGATTCCTGATATCTTGTTCTCCATCTCTCTGGAGAGACAGCTGGTCTTATGGATATTATTTATCTCCTCAAAGTGTCATGGCTGATTAATGACTTTCGTTATGTATTTAAAGAATAAGCATCACCACAATATCTGCCCCTTTTTACACTGACCTCTGCCCCTTTCAGTTATCTGGGGACCAACACTCAGCACTGGAACCTTCAGTTATCTGGGGACCAACAGCACTGGAACCTTCAGTTATCTGGGGACCAACACTCAGCACTGGAACCTTCAGTTATCTGGGGACCAACAGCACTGGAACCTTCAGTTACCTGGGGACCAACACTCAGCACTGGAACCTTCAGTTACCTGGTGACCAACACTCCGCACTGGAACCTTCAGTTATCCGGGGACCAACAGCACTGGAACCTTCAGTTATCTGGGGACCAACAGCACTGGAACCTTCAGTTATCTGGGGACCAACAGCACTGGAACCTTCAGTTATCTGGGGACCAACAGCACTGGAATCTTCAGTTATCTGGGGACCAACACTCAGCACTGGAACTTTCAGTTACCTGGGGACAAACACTTCGCACCTGAACCTTCAGTTATCTAGGGACCAACAGCACTGGAACCTTCAGTTATCTGGGGACCAACAGCACTGGAACCTTCAGTTATCTTGGGACCAACATTCCGCACTGGAACCTTCAGTTATCTGGGGACCAACACTCAGCACTGGAACCTTCAGTTATCTGGGGACCAACAGCACTGGAACCTTCAGTTATCTGGGGACCAACAGCACTGGAACCTTCAGTTATCTGGGGAACAACAGCACTAGAACCTTCAGTTATCTGGGGACCAACAGCACTGGAACCTTCAGTTATCTGGAGACCAACAGCACTGGAACCTTCAGTTATCTGGGGACCAACAGCACTGGAACCTTCAGTTTTCTGGGGACCAACAGCACTGGAACCTTCAGTTATCTGGGGACCAACAGCACTGGAACCTTCAGTTACCTGGGGACCAACAGCACTGGAACCTTCAGTTACCTGGGGACCAACAGCACTGGAACCTTCAGTTACCTGGGGACCAACAGCACTGGAACCTTCAGTTACCTGGGGACCAACAGCACTGGAACCTTCAGTTATCTGGAATTCTTTTTTTAAACTTTTGTTTTTATCCGGCCTTCTCTTTTTCTCTTTCCGTCATTTATTTGTTAAAAGTTTGGCTCAGCGCTGTACCCACTGGAACCTTCAGTTCTGTACCCATATTTGTCAGAGTTAATTAATTGTCAATGCCTCATAACGTAACGGTGCACGCTAGGTCTGCTCAGCGGGGCGACGTCTTTACGTCCTGATGTTTAGTGTTGTCTATGTAAACAGCTTGGTTGCTAGGGAACCTTATTGTCAGATCATATCTATTATTGGGCTGCTGGTGGTGCTCTGATTGCCCAGGGCCTTGTGTGGCGCGATCCAAGCCGAGGATCAGAGCTCGTTTCTGGGCTGCCTCTCCACATCACTCCCTCCCCTGCTCTCCTTCTCACCCTGAGATCTCTTAAAACCCCTTTAATGAACATCTGGACTATATTAGTGTAATATTGCCATCAGCCAGGCTGCTCTGCGGCGGTTCCCCTCCAGTATCTGATTCCCTCTTCTCTTCTCTTTCTCCCTTATGAACTGTAGTTGGCTGTAGATGATTTACCATGGCCATCATACATAGTTCTGTATACATGTGGCTTTTCCGATGTCAGTTATGATATCTATAAAATGCGTGAAGTGGATCAAGCCTCTAACCATTTCAGACCTCGCTGGCCATAACCATACAAATAAATCCATGCTAATTCTATGGACGCAACACCCCCAGAGACAAACTGTACAGGCTCTTTTACAGTGCAGGATGTCTGACCAGCAGAAACGGGGCCAGAGCAGCTGCCTGTATAAAGGATAGCCTGGGAAACTAGTTACAGAGAAAAACCTTATTTCATATGATGATCAGAAACAATTCTGGGCCACATGATCAGGAACAACTCTGGGCCATATGACCAGGAACAACTCTGGGCCATATGACCAGGACCAACTTTGGGCCATATGACCAGGAACAACTCTGGGCCATATGACCAGGAACAACTCTGGGCCATATGACCAGGAACAACTCTGGGCCACATGATATGACCAGGAACAACTCTGGGCCACATGATATGACCAGGAACAACTCTGGGCCATATGACCAGGAACAACTCTGGGCCATATGACCAGGAACAACTCTGGGCCATATGACCAGGAACAACTCTGGGCCACATGATATGACCAGGAACAACTCTGGGCCATATGACCAGGAACAACTCTGGGCCATATGGCCAGGAACAACTCTGGGCCATATGACCAGGAACAACTCTGGGCCACATGATATGACCAGGAACAACTCTGGGCCATATGACTAGGAACATCTCTGGGCCACATGACCAGGAACAACTCTGGGCCACATGATATGACCAGGAACAACTCTGGGCCATATGACCAGGAACAACTCTGGGCCAAATGACCAGGAACAACTCTGGGCCACATGATATGACCAGGAACAACTCTGGGCCACATGATATGACCAGGAACAACTCTGGGCCATATGACCAGGAACAACTCTGGGCCACATGACCAGGAACAACTCTGGGCCACATGATATGACCAGGAACAATTCTGGGCCACATGATATGACCAGGAACAACTCTGGGCCACATGACCAGGAACAACTCTGGGCCATATGACCAGGAACAACTCTGGGCCAAATGACCAGGAACAACTCTGGGCCATATGACCAGGAACAACTCTGGGCCACATGACCAGGAACAACTCTGGGCCACATGACCAGGAACAACCCTGGGCCACATGACCAGGAACAACTCTGGGCCATATGACCAGGAACAACTCTGGGCCACATGACCAGGAACAACTCTGGGCCAAGCGGTCATTGTAATGGCTGGAATGGAATCAATGGAACGGTGTCCAACATGTGGTTTCCATGTGTTTGCTGTGTTTGGTTCCATTCCATGTATTCCATTCCAGCCATTACAATGAGCCGTCCTCCTATAGCTCCTCCCACCAGCCTCCTCTGTTTGTACAACAAAGAGATATCAGTCAACAGCTCGCTCCAGTCAAAACAGAGGGTGATGATGATGATGATGATGATGATGATGCTACAGCTTCTCCCGCCAGCCTTCTCTGATAACAAACCTTATCTCCCTGGCCTGGCTGAAATATGCACAGTACCATTCAAAAGTTTGGACTCACCTACTCATTCGGGGTTTCTCTTTATTTTTTAAACTATTTTCTACATTGTAGAAAAAATGGAGTCAACATGGGCAGCATCCCATATGCAATCATGTAGTAACCAAAAAAGTTTTTAACAAATCAAAATACATTTTATATTTGAGATTCTTCAAAGTATCTACTCTTTGCCTAGATGACAACTTTGGTTTCTCTTGGCATTCTCTCAACCAACGTCTTGAGGTTTCTCTTGGCACAATCACCCGACCTCAACCCAATTGAGATGGTTTGGGATGAGTTGGACTGCAGAGTGAAGGAAAAGCAGCCTGCAACTCCTTCAAGACAGTTAGAAAAGCATTCCAGGTGAAGCTGGTTGAGAGAATGCCAAGAGTGTGCAAAGCTGTCAAGGCAAAGGGTGGCTACTTTGAAGAATCTAAAATCTAAAATATATTTTGATTTGTTTAACACTTTTTTGGTTACTACATTATTCCATATGTGCTATTTCATAGTTTTGATGTCTTCACTATTATTCTACAAAGTAGAATATAGTCCAAATAAAGAAAAACCCTTGAATGAGTAGGTGTGTCCTAACTTTTGACTGGTACTGAATGCCTTCCTCCATTCATTATAAGGGTTTTCACAAATGATATGCAGCTGTCTGGACCCTTATTAGATATCTGGTTAAAATTGAGTTCCCCTTGTTGACCTCTCTCTCTCTCTTGTCAAGGTCAGAGATGCCTCAGAATGTCAGACACAGGAAGTAGAACCCACATGACTCCATAAATCATAAAAATTGTCTCCATAATGATAATTGGTCTTTGGGAGACAAAGTTCCTCCTCCCTCAACATTCAGGGACAATCAAACACTAGGAAAATGGCCGACTACCAGCGAACAGACGTTGATTCAGAATCCATTTTGTGTCATCTTGACTTATCAAGAGAATATAGACCAACGCTATTGTCAAGGTCCTAAACTACAGGTCGTGTCCTGAGAGATTGAAAGAGTCTAACTCACTTTCCTCCCCAGCTTCAATGTAACACATAGCAACCAGCTTCAATGTAACACATAGCAACCAGCTTCAATGTAACACATAGCAACCAGCTTCAATGTAACACATAGCAACCAGCTTCAATGTAACACATAGCAACCAGCTTCAATGTAACACATAGCAACCAGCGTCAATGTAACACATAACAACCAGCTTCAATGTAACACATAGCAACCAGCTGTAATGTAAAACATAGCAACCAGCTTCAACTTCAATGTAACACATAACAACCAGCTTCAACTTCAATGTAACACATAGCAACCAGCTTCAATGTAACACATAGCAACCAGCGTCAATGTAACACATAACAACCAGCTTCAATGTAACACATAGCAACCAGCTTCAATGTAAAACATAGCAACCAGCTTCAACTTCAATGTAACACATAACAACCAGCTTCAATGTAACACATAACAACCAGCTTCAATGTAACACATAGCAACCAGCTTCAATGTAACACATAGCAACCAGCTTCAATGTAACACATAGCAACCAGCTTCAATGTAACACATAGCAACCAGCATCAATGTAACACATAACAACCAGCTTCAATGTAACACATAGCAACCAGCTTCAATGTAAAACATAGCAACCAGCTTCAACTTCAATGTAACACATAACAACCAGCTTCAACTTCAATGTAACACATAACAACCAGCTTCAATGTAACACATAACAACCAGCTTCAATGTAACACATAGCAACCAGCTTCAATGTAACACATAGCAACCAGCTTCAATGTAACACATAGCAACCAGCTTCAATGCAACACATAACAACCAGCTTCAATGTAACACATAGCAACCAGCTTCAATGTAACACATAGCAACCAGCTTCAATGTAACACATAGCAACCAGCTTCAATGTAACACATAGCAACCAGCTTCAATGTAACACATAGCAACCAGCGTCAATGTAACACATAACAACCAGCTTCAATGTAAAACATAGCAACCAGGTTCAACTTCAATGTAACACATAACAACCAGCTTCAACTTCAATGTAACACATAACAACCAGCTTCAATGTAACACATAACAACCAGCTTCAATGTAACACATAGCAACCAGCGTCAATGTAACACATAACAACCAGCTTCAATGTAACACATAGCAACCAGCTTCAATGCAACACATAACAACCAGCTTCAATGTAACACATAGCAACCAGCTTCAATGTAACACATAGCAACCAGCTTCAATGTAACACATAGCAACCAGCTTCAATGTAAAACATAGCAACCAGCTTCAATGTAACACATAGCAACCAGCTTCAATGTAAAACATAGCAACCAGGTTCAACTTCAATGTAACACATAACAACCAGCTTCAATGTAACACATAACAACCAGCTTCAATGTAACACATAACAACCAGCTTCAATGTAACACATAGCAACCAGCTTCAATGTAACACATAGCAACCAGCTTCAATGTAACACATAGCAACCAGCTATGTTATTAGCCCATAAAAACACATTGAATAACAGATAGTCCTTACTTACTGTTATTAGCCCATAGAAACACATTGAATAACAGAGAGTCCTTTCTGCTATTAGCCCATAGAAACACAATGAATAACAGATAGTCCTTACTGCTATTAGCCCATAGAAACACATTGAATAACAGATAGTCCTTACTGCTATTAGCCCATAGAAACACATTGAATAACAGATACATGGAAAAACATACAGTCCAAAAATAAATAAAAGTTTTGAAGTGTCAGTCCTCTGTCTGAGAGATATAAGAAATAATAAACAACATTTTTTGGGGAACTTAACTTCTTCCATATACACTGATTGACAAAACATTAAGAACACCTTCCTAATATTGAGATGCTTCCCACAGTTGGGTCAAGTTGGCTGGATGTCCTTTAGGTGGTGGACCGTTCTTGATGCAGACAGGAAACTGTTGAGTGTGAAAAACCCAGCAGCGTTGTAGTTCTTGACACAAACCGGTGTTCCTGGCTCTTACTACCATAACCTGTTCAAAGGCACTTCAATATTTTGTCTTGTCCATTCTCCTTCTGAATGGAGCAAATCAAATCAAATTGTATTGGTCACATACACATGGTTAGCAGATGTTAATGCGAGTGTAGCGAAATGCTTGTGCTTCTAGTTCCAACAGTGCAGTAATATCTAACACTTCCACAACAACACACATACACAATCCATGTCTCAAGTGTCTCAAGGATTAAAAATCCTTCTTTAACCCGTCTCCTCCCCTTCATCTACACTGATTGAAGTGGATTTAACAGGTGACATCAATAAGGGATCATATCTTGTTCTTGCTGCTGGGGATTCTCTGATCCACCTCTACACAGACGACACCATTCTGTATACATCTGGCCCTTCTTTGGACACTGTGTTAACTATCCTCCAAACGAGCTTCAATGCAATACAACAGTCCTTCCGTGGCCTCCAACTGCTCTTAAACGCTAGTAAAACTAAATGCATGCTCTTCAACCGATCGCTGCCCGCACCCTCCCGCCCGACTAGCATCACTACTCTGGCCGGTTCTGACTTAGAATATGTGGACAACTACAAATACCTGGGAGTCTGGTTAGACTGTAAACTCTCCTTCCAGACTCATATTTAACATCTCCAATCCAAAATTAAATCTAGAATCGGCTTCCTATTTTGCAACAAAGCATCCTTCACTCATGCTGCCAAACATACCCTCGTAAAACTGACTATCCTACCGATCTTTTACTTTGGCGATGTCATCTACAAAATAGCCTGCAACACTCTACTGAGCAAACTGGATGCAGTCTATCACAGTGCCATCCGTTTTGTCACCAAAGCCCCTTATACTACCCACCACTGCGACCTGTATGCTCTAGTCGGCTGGCCCTCGCTACGTATTTGTCGCCAGACCCACTGGCTCCAGGTCATCTATAAGTCTATGCTAGGTAAAGCCCCGCCTTATCTCAGTTCACTGGTCACCATAGCAACACCCACCCGTAGCACGCACTCCAGCAGGTATATCTCATTGGTCACCCCCAAAGCCAACACCTCATTTGGCCTCCTTTCCTTCCAGTTCTCTGCTGCCAATGACTGGAACGAATTGCAAAAATAGCTGAAGCTGGAGACATTTTCCCTCACTAACTTTAAACATCAGCTACCTGAGCAGGTAACCGATCGCTGCAGCTGTACATAGTCCATCTGTAAATAGCCCACCCAATCTACCTACCTCATCTCCATACTGTTTTTATTTCATTTACTTTTCTGCTCTTTTGCATCCCAGTATCTCTACTTGCACATCATCATCTGCTCATTTATCACTCCAGTGTTAATTTGCTAAATTGTAATTACTTTGCTACTATGGCCTATTTATTGCCTTACCTCCTCATGCCATTTACACACACTGTATATAGACTTTATTTTTTTTGTATTGTGTTATTGACTGTACGTTTGTTTATTCCATGTTTTGGTTGTGTCACACTGCTTTGCTTTGTGTTTGCCAGGTCTCAGTTGTAAATGAGAACTTGTTCTCAACTGGCCTAACTGGTTAAATAAAGGTGTTCTCAACTGGCCTACCTGGTTAAATAAAGGTGTTCTCAATTGGCCTACCTGGTTAAATAAAGGTGTTCTCAACTGGCCTACCTGGTTAAATAAAGGTGTTCTCAACTGGCCTACCTGGTTAAATAAAGGTGTTCTCAACTGGCCTACCTGGTTAAATAAAGGTGTTCTCAACTAGCCTACCTGGTTAAATAAAGGTGTTCTCAACTGGCCTACCTGGTTAAATAAAGGTGTTCTCAACTGGCCTACCTGGTTAAATAAAGGTGTTCTCAACTGGCCTACCTGGTTAAATAAAGGTGTTCTCAACTGGCCTACCTGGTTAAATAAAGGTGTTCTCAAAGCCTACCTGGTTAAATAAAGGTGTTCTCAACTAGCCTACCTGGTTAAATAAAGGTGTTCTCAACTGGCCTACCTGGTTAAATAAAGGTGTTCTCAACTGGCCTACCTGGTTAAATAAAGGTGTTCTCAACTGGCCTACCTGGTTAAATAAAGGTGTTCTTAACTGGCCTACCTGGTTAAATAAAGGTGTTCTCAACTGGCCTACCTGGTTAAATAAAGGTGTTCTCAACTGGCCTACCTGGTTAAATAAAGGTGTTCTCAACTGGCCTACCTGGTTAAATAAAGGTGTTCTCAACTGGCCTACCTGGTTAAATAAAGGTGTTCTCAACTGGCCTACCTGGTTAAATAAAGGTTTCTCAACTGGCCTACCTGGTTAAATAAAGGTGTTCTCAACTGGCCTACCTGGTTAAATAAAGGTGTTCTCAACTGGCCTACCTGGTTAAATAAAGGTGTTCTCAACTGGCCTACCTGGTTAAATAAAGGTGTTCTCAACTGGCCTACCTGGTTAAATAAAGGTGAAATAAAAGAAGTTTTTAAATCTTTCACCTGGATTCACCTGGTCAGTCTGTCATGGACAGAGCTGGTGTTCTTAATGTTTTGTACACTCAGTGTATACTTCCATAAATACTTTGAACTGGTACCAGGCTACCTTCAGACTTGTGGAGCAAAACAACATGTTCTTGAGAGTTTCATCTTTCCACAGAGGGGTCGTAATAGTTTGTAGGCCAAACCATTTGGAGTTTCATCTTTCCACAGAGGGGTCGTAATAGTTTGTAGGCCAAACCATTTGGAGTTTCATCTTTCCACAGAGGGGTCGTAATAGTTTGTAGGCCAAACCATTTGGAGTTTCATCTTTCCACAGAGGGGTCGTAATAGTTTGTAGGCCAAACCATTTGGAGTTTCATCTTTCCATAGAGGGGTCGTAATAGTTTGTAGGCCAAACCATTTGGAGTTTCATCTTTCCATAGAGGGGTCGTAATAGTTTGTAGGCCAAACCATTTGGAGTTTCATCTTTCCATAGAGGGGTCGTAATAGTTTGTAGGCCAAACCATTTGGAGTTTCATCTTTCCATAGAGGGGTCGTAATAGTTTGTAGGCCAAACCATTTGGAGTTTCATCTTTCCATAGAGGGGTCGTAATAGTTTGTAGGCCAAACCATTTGGAGTTTCATCTTTCCACAGAGGGGTCGTAATAGTTTGTAGGCCAAACCATTTGGAGTTTCATCTTTCCACAGAGGGGTCGTAATAGTTTGTAGGCCAAACCATTTGGAGTTTCATCTTTCCACAGAGGGGTCGTAATAGTTTGTAGGCCAAACCATTTGGAGTTTCATCTTTCCACAGAGGGGTCGTAATAGTTTGTAGGCCAAACCATTTGGAGTTTCATCTTTCCATAGAGGGGTCGTAATAGTTTGTAGGCCAAACCATTTGGAGTTTCATCTTTCCATAGAGGGGTCGTAATAGTTTGTAGGCCAAACCATTTGGAGTTTCATCTTTCCATAGAGGGGTCGTAATAGTTTGTAGGCCAAACCATTTGGAGTTTCATCTTTCCACAGAGGGGTCGTAATAGTTTGTAGGCCAATCCATTTGGAGTTTCATCTTTCCACAGAGGGGTCGTAATAGTTTGTAGGCCAAACCATTTGGAGTTTCATCTTTCCACAGAGGGGTCGTAATAGTTTGTAGGCCAAACCATTTGGAGTTTCATCTTTCCATAGAGGGGTCGTAATAGTTTGTAGGCCAAACCATTTGGAGTTTCATCTTTCCATAGAGGGGTCGTAATAGTTTGTAGGCCAAACCATTTGGAGTTTCATCTTTCCATAGAGGGGTCGTAATAGTTTGTAGGCCAAACCATTTGGAGTTTCATCTTTCCACAGAGGGGTCGTAATAGTTTGTAGGCCAAACCATTTGGAGTTTCATCTTTCCACAGAGGGGTCGTAATAGTTTGTAGGCCAAACCATTTGGAGTTTCATCTTTCCATAGAGGGGTCGTAATAGTTTGTAGGCCAAACCATTTGGATGCCACAGACATTTTTGTGAGAAGACTGGTCTGACAAACATTGCTGAAGTTCAACTTTCACCGCAGGTGCAGAAGTCTGACATCTACGGATGCAGTTGTTTGAGACGATAGCCCATGCAGATATCTCTAGTTTAAACAGACAGATTTTTATGGGGATTTTATTACGCTAATCCGATGTCCACGAGGGCACGGACATCGACTCTGTGGGGTTTAACACTTCGATTCACTTCAATACTTCAATAACCAGCTTCAATTTAACACACAGCTAAATCAATAAATCAATAACTCTTAAAGTGTTAAATGTAGACTATTGTCAGTGAACATATGAGTCCCACTGAACTGGTGTTAAAACAACACTATTGACAGTGTTATAGATTTAACTCTGTTGCAGTGTTCCCCATTCAACTCCTAAAGGGTTAAAATGAACCTGATGGTGACGTTTGCGTAGCTCTACTGTAGAGTAATACTCAACACCGACAGTGTAACATATAACCCTGATTTGTGAGAATGCTGTTCATCGACTACAGCTCGGCATTCAACACCATAGTACCCTCCAAGCTCGTCATTAAGCTCGAGACCCTGGGTCTCGACCCCGCCCTGTGCAACTGGGTACTGGACTTCCTGACGGGCCTCCCCCAGGTGGTGAGGGTAGGCAACAACATCTCCTCCCCGCTGATCCTCAACACTGGGGCCCCACAAGGGTGCGTTCTGAGCCCTCTCCTGTACTCCCTGTTCACCCACGACTGCGTGGCCACGCACGCCTCCAACTCAATCATCAAGTTTGCGGACGACACAACAGTGGTAGGCTTGATTACCAACAACGACGAGACGGCCTACAGGGAGGAGGTGAGGGCCCTCGGAGTGTGGTGTCAGGAAAATAACCTCACACTCAACGTCAACAAAACTAAGGAGATGATTGTGGACTTCAGGAAACAGCAGAGGGAACACCCCCCCATCCACATCGATGGAACAGTAGTGGAGAGGGTAGCAAGTTTTAAGTTCCTCGGCATACACATCACAGACAAACTGAATTGGTCCACTCACACAGACAGCATCGTGAGGAAGGCGCAGCAGCGCCTCTTCAACCTCAGGAGGCTGAAGAAATTCAGCTTGTCACCAAAAGCACTCACAAAGTTCTACAGATGCACAATGGAGAGCATCCTGGCGGGCTGTATCACCGCCTGGTACGGCAACAGCACCGCCCTCAACCGTAAGGCTCTCCAGAGGGTAGTGAGGTCTGCACAACGCATCACCGGGGGCAAACTACCTGCCCTCCGGACACCTACACCACCCGATGCTACAGGAAGGCCATAAAGATCATCAAGGACATCAACCACCCGAGCCACTGCCTGTTCACCCCGCTGTCATCCAGAAGGCGAGGTCAGTACAGGTGCATCAAAGCTGGGACCGAGAGACTGAAAAACAGCTTCTATCTCAAGGCCATCAGACTGTTAAACAGCCACCACTAACATTGAGTGGCTACTGCCAACACACTGTCAATGACACTGACTCTACTCCAGCCACTTTAATAATGGGAATTGATGGGAAATGATGTAAATATATCACTAGCCACTTTAAACAATGCTACCTTATATAATGTTACTTACCCTACATTATTCATCTCATATGCATACGTAGATACTGTACTCTATATCATCGACTGCATCCTTATGTAATACATGTATCACTAGCCACTTTAACTATGCCACTTGGTTTACATACTCATCTCATATGTATATACTGTACTCGATATCATCTACTGTATCTTGCCTATGCTGCTCTGTACCATCACTCATTCATATATCCTTATGTACATATTCTTTATCCCCTTACACTGTGTATAAGACAGTAGTTTTTTGGAATTGTTAGTTAGATTACTTGTTCGTTATTACTGCATTGTCGGAACTAGATGCACAAGCATTTCGCTACACTCGCATTAACATCTGCTAACCATGTGTATGTGACAAATAAAATTTGATTTGATTTGATTTGATTTAGTGCTGACATTGTTACACTTTCTCAGTGTAAGAAATGAACAGTAAATACTTTTTGGACTGTTTTTTTTTTACACTGTATGGTGGTAAAGCCTCATTTGCATATTTCCCTTGGTACCTTTCCTTTTCGAGTGAAATGTACACCCCATGACTGTATTTGACTGTATTTATTTATTATTTATTTATTTATTTATTTATTTGTATTTATTATTACATTCTTTCATTTTAAAGACCTTTAGCTTTCACCAAGTAAGTAGTTAGGCGAATGTTATCATTAAAATGAAACATTATGACAACACAATACATCTATCATAAGGCTTTACTTTGATGGCCTAGTTTTACCCTAACACAGTGGTGTTAGGAAACTCCTGGTTTACAGGCCACATCAGGCTTGCAAGTCACATTATGCTGTCTTGAAGTGATGTGTAATTCCTATTGGAATCCAGCCAGAATTAGGATATCCAACATTTAGAATTTTTATTCACCCACAACCTGCATTCAGAATGACTGTCAGGGTTTGGAGATTTGAGAACAAGACTCCCTAAACAATGTAAACGGAACAACCATTTCAGTAACGGGTGCAATACATCTAACTAACTGTTTGGATTAGTTTATAAAACAATTATGTTATTTATCTTTGTGAAGCATAAGATTATCCAATCAATTCAAAAACACAGATATTAAAAACAATCCTAAAACAAAATCGACCTGCAGTAGAGCACGCTGGGAAATATGATAATGATATCGAGCAGCTTCAATACATAATTGATACATAACAACCAGCTTCAATACATAATGACCAGCTTCAATACATAATAACCAGCTTCAATACATAATGACCAGCATCAATACACAATGACCAGCTTCAATACATAATGACCAGCTTCAATACACAATGACCAGCTTCAATACATAACAACCAGCTTCAATACATAATGACTAGCTTCAATACATAATGACCAGCTTCAATACATAATGACTAGCTTCAATACATAATAACCAGCTTCAATACATAATGACCAGCTTCAATACATAATGACCAGCTTCAATACATAATGGCCAGCTTCAATACATAATAACCAGCTTCAATACATAATGACCAGCTTCAATACATAATGACCAGCAGCTCAATACACAATGACCAGCTTCAATACATAATGACCAGCTTCAATACACAATGACCAGCTTCAATACATAACAACCAGCTTCAATACATAATGACCAGCTTCAATACATAATGACCAGCTTCAATACATAATGAATACAGACTTCAATACATAATGACCAGCTTCAATACATAATGACCAGCTTCAATACATAATGACAGCTTCAATACATAATGACCAGCTTCAATTCAATACATAATGACCAGCTTCAATACATAATGACTAGCTTCAATACATAATGACCAGCTTCAATACATAATGACTAGCTTCAATACATAATGACCAGCTTCAATACATAATGACCAGCTTCAATACATAATGACCAGCTTCAATACATAATGACCAGCTTCAATACATAATGACCAGCTTCAATACATAATGACCAGCTTCAATACATAATGACTAGCTTCAATACATAATGACTAGCTTCAATACATAATGACTAGCTTCAATACATAATGACCAGCTTCAATACATAATGACCAGCTTCAATGCATAATGACCAGCTTCAATACATAATGACCAGCTTCAATACATAATGACCAGCTTCAATACATAATGACTAGCTTCAATACATAATGACCAGCTTCAATACATAATGACCAGCTTCAATACATAATGACCAGCTTCAATACATAATGACCAGCTTCAATACATAATGACCAGCTTCAATACATAATGACCAGCTTCAATACATAATGACCAGCTTCAATACATAATGACCAGCTTCAATACATAATGACCAGCTTCAATACATAATGACCAGCTTCAATACATAATGACCAGCTTCAATACATAATGACCAGCTTCAATACAATACATAATGACCAGCTTCAATACATAATGACTAGCTTCAATACATAATGACCAGCTTCAATACATAATGACCAGCTTCAATACATAATGACCAGCTTCAATACATAATGACCAGACCAGCTTCAATACATAATGACCAGCTTCAATACATAATGACCAGCTTCCAATACATAATGACCAGCTTCAATACATAATGACCAGCTTCAATACATAATGACCAGCTTCAATACATAATGACCAGCTTCAATACATAATGACCAGCTTCAATACCAGCTTCAATACATACCAGCTTCAATACATAATGACCAGCTTCAATACATAATGACCAGCTTCAATACACCAGCTTCAATACATAATGACCAGCTTCAATACATAATGACCAGCTTCAATACATAATGACCAGCTTCAATACATAATGACCAGCTTCAATACATAATGACTAGCTTCAATACATAATGACTAGCTTCAATACATAATGACTAGCTTCAATACATAATGACTTCAATACATAATGACCAGCTTCAATACATAATGACCAGCTTCAATACATAATGACCAGCTTCAATACATAATGACCAGCTTCAATACATAATGACCAGCTTCAATACATAATGACCAGCTTCAATACATAATGACCAGCTTCAATACATAATGACCAGCTTCAATACATACATAATGACCAGCTTCAATACATAATGACCAGACTTCAATACATAATGACCAGCTTCAATACATAATGACCAGCTTCAATACATAATGACAGCTTCAATACATAATGACCAGCTTCAATACATAATGACCAGCTTCAATACATAATGACCAGCTTCAATACATAATGACCAGCTTCAATACATAATGACCAGCTTCAATACATAATGACCAGCTTCAATACATAATGACCAGCTTCAATACATAATGACCAGCTTCAATACATAATGACCAGCTTCAATACATAATGACCAGCTTCAATACATAATGACCAGCTTCAATACATAATGACCAGCATCAATACACAATGACCAGCTTCAATACATAATGACCAGCTTCAATACACAATGACCAGCTTCAATACATAACAACCAGCTTCAATACATAATGACTAGCTTCAATACATAATGACCAGCTTCAATACATAATGACCAGCTTCAATACATAATGACCAGCTTCAATACATAATGACCAGCTTCAATACATAATGACTAGCTTCAATACATAATGACTAGCTTCAATACGACCAGCTTCAATACATAATGACCAGCTTCAATACATAATGACCAGCTTCAATACATAATGACTAGCTTCAATACATAATGACCAGCTTCAATACATAATGACCAGCTTCAATACATAATGACCAGCTTCAATACGAACAGCTTCAATACATAATGACCAGCTTCAATACATAATGACCAGCTTCAATACATAATGACCAGCTTCAATACATAATGACCAGACCAGCTTCAATACATAATGACCAGCTTCAATACATAATGACCAGCTTCAATACATAATGACCAGCTTCAATACATAATGACCAGCTTCAATACATAATGACTAGCTTCAGCTTCAATACATAATGACCAGCTTCAATACATAATGACCAGCTTCAATACATAATGACCAGCTTCAATACATAATGACCAGCTTCAATACATAATGACCAGCTTCAATACATAATGACCAGCTTCAATACATAATGACCAGCTTCAATACATAATGACCAGCTTCAATACATAATTTCACCAGCTTCAATACATAATGACCAGCTTCAATACATAATGACCAGCTTCAATACATAATGACATAGACTTCAATACATAATGACCAGCTTCAATACATAATGACTTCAGCTTTCAATACATACCAGCTGACCAGCTTCAATACATAATGACCAGCTTCAATACATAATGACCAGCTTCAATACAATGACCAGCTTCAATACATAATGACCAGCTTCAATACATAATGACTAGCTTCAATACATAATGACCAGCTTCAATACATAATGACCAGCTTCAATACATAATGACCAGCTTCAATACAAAA
The DNA here is from genome assembly GCF_018296145.1 of Oncorhynchus tshawytscha. Classification (NCBI taxonomy): domain Eukaryota; kingdom Metazoa; phylum Chordata; class Actinopteri; order Salmoniformes; family Salmonidae; genus Oncorhynchus; species Oncorhynchus tshawytscha. The sequence goes on from NC_056438.1 coordinate 83,656,740, forward strand.
CAATGCTGTTTAAAGGACTAGCGTCTGGCCTGTGTAGGCCACTGGGAAACGGGAGATATTTTATTTGTTGCAATTTTCCCTCAATCATGTAGGATCAATAAAGAGCTTGGTCTGTTGTCTGTTCTTCAGTTTGAGATGTTTCATATTTTCCAGCGTGTGTGTGTGTGTGTATGTGTGTGTGTGTGTGTGTGTAATGCGTGTGTGTGTGTGTGTGTGTGTGTGTATAGCGTGTGTGTGTGACTAGCATGTGTGTGTGTGTGTGTGTGTGTGTTTGTGAGCGTGTGTGTTGTACATAATGCGTGTGTGTGACCAGTGTGTGTTCAATACAAAACAATGCTGTTTAAAGGACTAGCGTCGGCCTGTGTGTGTGTTTTATTTGTTTTTCCCTGTCATGTATCAATAAAGTGGTCTGTTGTCTGTTCTTCAGTTTGAGATGTTTGTATTTTCCAGCGTGTGTGTGTGTGTGTGTGTGTGTGTGTGTGTGTGTGTGTGTGTGTGTGTGTGTGTGTGTGTGTGTGTGTGTGTGTGTGTGTGTGTGTGTGTGTGTGTGTGTGTGTGTGTGTGTAGCATGTGCAGGACATTTACTGTTGGCGTCAGGATCTGGGCCGGTCTGAGGGGAGCCACTTTGAAGTGTTTGTGGTAGCGCCACATCTGTTGGAAATATGTGAATATTATGAGGAGGGAAGAGGAGGGGCTGTGTTGTGTGTCTGTTAGAAAGAGAGAGAGAGAGGAGGAGAGAGAGAGGGGCTGTGTTGTGTGTCTGTTAGTGAGAGAGAGAGAGAGAGAGAGAGAGAGAGAGAGAGAGGAGGAGGGGCTGTGTTGTGTGTCTGTTAGAGAGAGAAGAGGGGCTGTGTTGTGTGTCTGTTATAGAGAGGAGGAGAGAGAGGGGGCTGTGTTGTGTGTCTGTTAGAGAGAGAGAGAGAGAGAGAGAGAGAGGGGGCGTGTTGTGGGTCTGTTAGAGAGAGAGAGAGAGAGGAGAGAGAGAGGGGCTGTGTTGTGTGTCTGTGTGTGTGTGTCTGTTAGAGAGAGAGAGAGGAGAGAGAGCTGTGTTGTGTGTCTGTTAGAGAGAGAGAGAGGGAGCCGTGTTGTGTGTCTGTTAGAGAGAGAGAGAGGGGGCCGTGTTGTGTGTCTGTTAGAGAGAGAGAGAGGTTGCTGTTAGAGAGAGAGAGAGGGGGCGTGTTGTGTGTCTGTTAGAGAGAGTGTCTGAGAGAGAGGGGGAGAGAGGGAGAGAGAGGAGAGAGAGAGGCTGTGTTGTGTGTCTGTTAGAGAGAGAGAGAGGAGGAGAGAGAGAGAGGGGGCTGTGTTGCGTGTCTGTTAGAGAGAGAGAGAGGGGCCGTGTTGTGTGTCTGTTAGAGAGAGAGAGAGGGGCCGTGTTGTGTGTCTGTTAGAGAGAGAGAGAGGGGGAGAGAGCCGTGTTGTGTGTCTGTTAGAGAGAGAGAGAGGGGGAGAGAGAGCAAGAGAGGAGGAGAGGGAGAGAGAGGCTGTGTTGTGTCTGTTAAAGAGAGAGAGAGAGAGGAGAGAGAGGGGCTGTGTTGTGTGTCTGTTAGAGAGAGAGAGAGAGAGGAGAGGGAGAGAGAGGCTGTGTTGTGTGTCTGTTAGAGAGAGAGAGAGGAGAGAGAGAGAGAGAGAGAGAGAGAGAGAGAGAGAGAGGGCTGTGTTGCGTGTCTGTTAGAGAGAGAGAGAGGGGAGAGGGGCCGTGTTGTGTGTCTGTTAGAGTCTGTTAGAGAGAGAGAGAGAGAGAGAGAGGGGGCCGTGTTGTGTGTCTGTTAGAGAGAGAGAGAGAGAGAGAGGAGGAGGGGGGGGAGGGAGAGAGAGAGAGAGAGAGAGAGGAGGAGAGGGGGAGGGAGGGGTTTATTTCACTTTATATATTCACTTTATGTATTATCTACCTCACTTGCTTTGGCAATGTTAACACATGTTTCCCATGCCAATAAAGCCCTTGAATTGAATTGAATTGACAGAGAGAGATAGAGGGAGAGAGATAGATAGATGGATGGAGGGAGGGAGGGAGGGAGGGAGGGAGGGAGATAGAGAGAGAGAGGGAGGGAGAGATAGAGAGAGGGAGGGAGGGAGGGAGGGAGGGAGGGAGGGAGGGAGGGAGGGAGGGAGGGAGGGAGGGAGGGAGGGAGGGAGGGAGGGAGGGAGGGAGGGAGATAGAGAGAGAGAGGGAGGGAGAGAGATAGAGAGAGGGAGGGATTTTGTCTTTCACCACATCATGTGACAATGAACAACATCATTTTAAATTTAATTTAAGGGCTTTATTTACATGGGAAACATATGTTTATATTGCCAAAGCAAGTGAAATAGATCATCTTGACTCTATTAGGATGATAACAAAGTTTCCTAACTTAGTATGTGGATTTGCAACACCCTTTCACTCAAATCCTCTCCCTCTGCCCTTCTCAATGCTTGCATGAATCTAGCTGATGCTCAACATTACAACCAAACCTCAAGAGAGAGAGAGAGAGAGAGAGTGTGTGTGTGTCCATAGACCTCAGCAGTGTGTGTGTGTGTGTGTGTGTGTGTGTGTATCCGTAAACCTCAGCAGAGAGAATGTGTGTGTGTCCATAAACCTCAGCAGAGAGAGTGTGTGTGTGTGTGTGTGTGTGTGTGTCTATAAACCTCAGCAGAAAGAGAGAGAGTGTGTGTGTCCATAAGCCTCAGCAGAGAGCGTGTGTGTGTGTGTCTATAAACCTCAGCAGAGAAAGTGTGTGTGTGTGTGTGTGTGTGTCTATAAACCTCAGCAGAGTGAGAGTGTATGTGTGTGTGTCCATAAACCTCAGCAGAGAGAGAGTGTGCTGCGTGTGTGTGTGCCCATAGCCCTCAGCAGAGAGAGAGAGTGTGTGTGTGTGTGTGTCCATAGACCTCAGCAAAGAGTGTGTGTGTGTGTCTATAAACCTCCAAGCTCATCACCAAGCTGGGGACCCTGGGACACCTCCCTCTGTAACTGGATCCTGGACTTCCTGACGAGCCGCCCCCAGGTGGTGAGGGCCGCCCACAGGTGGTGAGGGCCGCCCCCAGGTGGTGAGGGCCGCCCCCAGGTGGTAAGGGGTGGTGAGGGCCGCCCCCAGGTGGTAAGGGGTGGTGAGGGCCGCCCCCAGGCGGTAAGGGCCGCCCCCAGGTGGTGAGGGCCGCCCCCAGGTGGTAAGGGGTGGTGAGGGCCGCCCCCAGGTGGTAAGGGTAGGTAGCAACACCTTCGCCATGCTGATCCTCAACACGGAGGCCATGCAGGTATGTGCTTAGTGCTTAGCCCCCTTCCTCACGACTCCAACGACATCATCAAGTTTGCTGATGACACGCTGGTGGGATGCCTGATTACCGACGGCAATGAGACAAAGTTCAGTCAATGAGACAAAGTTCAGTCAATGAGACAAAGTTCAGTCAATGAGACAAAGTTCAGTCAATGAGACAAAGTTCAGTCAATGAGACAAAGTTCAGTCAATGAGACAAAGTTCAGTCAATGAGACAAAGTTCAGTCAATGAGACAAAGTTCAGTCAATGAGACAAAGTTCAGGCAATGAGACAAAGTTCAGTCAATGAGAAAAGTTCAAAAATCAATGAGACAAATGTTCAGGCAATGAGAATCTTTAGGATGTTTTTAACAAAATCAATGAGACAAAGTTCAGTCAATGAGACAAAGTTCAGTCAATGAGACAAAGTTCAGTCAATGAGACAAAGTTCAGGCAATGAGACAAAGTTCAGTCAATGAGAAAAGTTCAAAAATGTATATTACAGTCCGTAGAAACATGTCAAACGATGTATAGAATCAATCTTTAGGATGTTTTTAACATAAATCTTCAATAATGTTCCAACCAGAGAATTCCTTTGTCTTTAGAAACGCAATGGAACACAGGTCTCTCTCACGGGTGCGAGCGTGATCAGCTCATTGGCTTCTGGCAGACCTCTTACTCATTCCCCTCTCATTCGCCCCCACTTCACAGTAGAAGCCTCAAACAAGGTTCTAAAGACTGTTGACATCTAGTAGAAGCCTTAGGAAGTGCAATATGACCCCATAGACACTGAATATTCGATAGGTAATGAGTTGAAAAACGACAAACCTCAGATTTCCCACTTCCTGGTTTGATTTTTCTCAGGTTTTCGCCTGCCATATGAGTTTTGTTATACACACAGATATCATTCAAGAGGCTCTCGGTGGATGCTGCAGTCTACCCAAGAGCCTCTCGGGGGATGCTGCAGTCTACCCAAGAGCCTCTCGGTGGATGCTGCAGTGTACCCAAGAGCCTCTCGGTGGATGCTGCAGTCTACCCAAGAGCCTCTCGGTGGATGGATGCTGCAGTCTACCCAAGAGCCTCTCGGTGGATGCTGCAGTCTACCCAAGAGCCTCTCGGTGGATGCTGCAGTCTACCCAAGAGCCTCTCGGTGGATGCTGCAGTGTACCCAAGAGCCTCTCGGTGGATGCTGCAGTCTACCCAAGAGCCTCTCGGTGGATGCTGTAGTCTACCCAAGAGCCTCTAGGGGGATGCTGCAGTCTACCCAAGAGCCTCTCGGTGGATGCTGCAGTCTACCCAAGAGCCTCTCGGTGGATGCTGCAGTCTACCCAAGAGCCTCTCGGTGGATGCTGCAGTCTACCCAAGAGCCTCTCGGTGGATGCTGCAGTCTACCCAAGAGCCTCTCGGTGGATGCTGCAGTGTACCCAAGAGCCTCTCGGTGGATGCTGCAGTGTACCCAAGAGCCTCTCAGTGGATGCTGCAGTCTACCCAAGAGCCTCTCGGTGGATGCTGCAGTCTACCCAAGAGCCTCTAGGGGGATGCTGCAGTCTACCCAAGAGCCTCTCAGTGGATGCTGCAGTCTACCCAAGAGCCTCTTGGTGGATGCTGCAGTGTACCCAAGTGGCGTCGGGAGCAACTGTTGCATGCGAGTTACCACTCCACTATGTCTCTCTGTCATGGCTTTTACACCATCAGTACAGATACCAACATGAACAGCAGCTACGTTTGGCTCCATACGGACCGTTAGTGGATTAACAGTGGCTTCTTCCTTGCTGAGCACCTTTCAGGTTATGTCGATATAGGACTTGTTTTACTGTGGATATAGATACTTTTGTACCTGTTTCCTCCAGCATCTTCACAAGGTCTTTTGCTGTTGTTCTGGGGTTGATTGGCACTTTTCGCACCAAAGTACGTTAATCTCTAGGAGACAGAACGAATCTCCTTCCTGAGCGGTATGACCGCTGCGTGGTCCCATGGTGTTTATACTTGCGTACTATTGTTTGTAAAGATGAACGTGGTACCTTGGTCCCAAGGATGAACCAGACTTGTGGAGGTCTACAATTCTTTTTCTGAGGTCTTGGCTGATTTCTTTTGATTTTCCCATGATGTCAAGCAAAGAGGCACCGAGTTTGAAGGTAGGCCTTGATAAACATCCACAGGTACAAATGCAATTGACTCAAATGATGTCAATTAGCCGATCAGAAGCTTCTAAAGCCATGACATCATTTTCTGGAATTTTCCAAGCTGTTTAAAGGCACAGTCAACTTAGTGTATGTAAACTTCTGACCCACAGGAATTGTGATACAGTGAATTCAAAGTGAAATAATCTGTCTGAAAACAATTGTTGGAAAAATTACTTGTGTCATGCACAAAGTAGATGTCCTAACCGACTTGCCAAATCTGGTTCTATCTTTGAAAGTCCAGCTTCTAAAATGGTTAGTATTATAAGATACAGGTGAGAGGGTTAGTGTTATAAGATACAGGTGAGAGGGTTAGGATTATAAGGTACAGGTGAGAGGGTTAGGATTATAAGGTACAGGTCAGAGGGTTAGTGTTATAAGGTACAGGTGAGAGGGTTAGGGTTATAAGGTACAGGTGAGAGGGTTAGGGTTATAAGGTACAGGTGAGGGTAAGGGTGAACAACAAAGATGAGTCAGGCTCTTCTGCAGGAATGTAGCTAATCTTTAAACATTTCTCAACCTTGTGTGGTCTGTCCTTATTTTACTCTGCTCTCCTATTCTGTCTGATTCAATAAATTATATTTCAGTGTACATGTACTTTACACAGCAGGATTTTAGAGGCATCGTATGTGATTATAAAGTGTTCATACAGAGCAGAGACATTTATTTTGACTTACAGAGCTGAATATTCAAACAGGAACTTTCATTTCTTTCGAGACAGTTTTACCACTATTGAAGTGATTTCTCCAGCATGTTCAATCACTTCACCGTTGAGAAGTCCACCTTCACACCAAGGGGAGACCAGAAGGTAAGGGTCCTAGTAGAGTGGTGCCAAGCACCATCTCAACAGCTTTAATAAGAGGTTAAAGACCTGATGTTACCATCTCAACGGCTTTAATAAGAGGTTAAAGACCTGATGTTACCATCTCAACGGCTTTAATAAGAGGTTAAAGACCTGATGTTACCATCTCAACGGCTTTAATAAGAGGTTAAGACCTGATGTCACCATCTCTGTTTAATAAGAGGTTAAAGACCTGATGTCAACATCTGTGTTTAATAAGAGGTTAAGACCTGATGTCACCATCTCTGTTTAATAAGAGGTTAAAGACCTGATGTCACCATCTCTGTTTAATAAGAGGTTAAAGACCTGATGTTACAATTGGTGCACTGACATGATGATGTTATCACCCAATCCATAATTGAAAACAGGAAGTAGTTTAGCGGTATTCTGTTGACCCCAACTAGTCATTTAACAGACGCCCTGGATCAGAGCGACTTACAGGAGCGATTAGAGTTAAGTGCCTTGCTCAAGGTCACGTCGACAGATTTTTCACCAAGTCGGCTTTCGGTTACTGGCCCAATGCTCTTAACCACTAGGTTAGGGTTCGACCTCTAGACAGGGAGAGACTGACACCCTACTGGACCTCGTGGTAACACTATGCATATCTGTTTGTTTAAACTTTAAATGATTGTGGATGTGTGGGGAGACTTCCAGGAGTGAGGTCCTGATTGAATCTGAGAATAGCAATATGAGCGATTTAAGACATTCTTGATTAGCTACAATGTGAGACCATTATTACCACCCGTCACTCTCAAACCAGTCATGGGAATGAACTGTTCGTTCTTAATTTTGCTGCGCCACTGTGTCTTGCCTGTAGAGAGCGCACAAGAACACCAAGGTGTCAAACCAGCCCTTTTCCTCTTTCCAACACAATGCATTCTGGGAAAGATAGTTCATTCTAATATCGCTGCCACTTGAGGTCAACAGTTTCCTGGTCAGTGATTTTCGCTGTGATTCTATTTAAAAAAGGCATCTTTTGGTTTCATATAAAGAGCATAAGATGCAGTCGGAGGATGCACGCTATCTGAAACGGTAAAGATGAAGTTGTCATTTCGTCAATCTGTTCTGTATCTCGCTGGGAATGTTAATAATGTAAAGCCTTATCATGCTATAGCAGCATACCACCTAGCTAGTTCATTTGCATGCTAATCGTATAGCAAGCTAGCCTACAGTAGCCTACTTATTTTGTTACTTAAAGATAAAATGTTAGATGTAGACATTGTGTTGTTGTTAATAATGCTGTTTTGTATCTGCCCGGATGCGGTAACGTCAACAACAGCTGTGATAGAGAACAAATCTCAGTCCATCCCATCAATGGGTGTGGACAATATTAGCCTCACTAGCTAGCTGTCATATTTATGCATTGCAGTCAAATGCGGCCAAGTTAGTTGATTTTAAGGTACATTTTAAAATGAAAAGTTAACTAAAATATATTATTCTTCCTTATGATGACCGCAGGAAAGTGAAGGGTGGTAGCCTGGACGTGCACCCTACAGAGAAAGCCCTGGTTGTTCAGTATGAGGTGGAGGCGACCATCCTTGGAGAGACCGGAGACGAGATGCTGGGAGACCGCAAGAAGTGTCAGAAGATGTAAGCCTGGTTTCAGCACAGTCAACAAACGGTGTAAATGATATGTGGTGTTTTGGTCTAAAATGACAGTCTGTGATTTAAATAGTCTGGCTCTGCCACTTTCTTTGGTAAACTGAGAGATGTGGCTGGGGAAATGTAGCTAGGCTAATTCTAATCTATTCCCCTCTATTCCATTACCCTCTATTCCTCTCTATTCTATTCCTCTCTATTATATTCCATTACCCTCTATTCTATTCCCCTCTATTCTATTCCCATTCCCATTATATTGCCCTCGATTACATTCTACTGTACTGTCTCACTCCGTCCCTGTCAGTATTCGTCTGAAGAGCCTGAATACGAACACAGACGTTGCAGCCCTGGCCCGTAAGGTGGTTGAGGAGTGTAAACTCATCCATCCCTCCAAGCTGTCAGAGGTGGAGCAGCTGCTCTTCTATCTACAGAACCGCAAGAAGGCCAGCGGGAAAGGTGAGCATCGACATCAACTGTCCCCTCTGAAACACATACCACAGATAACTATAGGTCAACTCCATAGTTTATGAAACAGTTATAGTGTCATTCTACTGTAAGGTCTATTCAATAACACTTTAGTTCTATGTTAACCAGTGAATCATTCCACTGTAAGGTCTATGTTAACCAGTGAATCATTCCTCTGTAAGGTCTATGTTAACCAGTGAATCATTCCTCTGTAAGGTCTATGTTAACCAGTGAATCATTCCTCTGTAAGGTCTATGCTATAACAGTTTAGTTCTATGTTAACCAGTGAATCATTCCTCTGTAAGGTCTATGCTATAACAGTTTAGTTCTATGTTAACCAGTGAATCATTCCTCTGTAAGGTCTATGCTATAACAGTTTAGTTCTATGTTAACCAGTGAATCATTCCTCTGTAAGGTCTATGCTATAACAGTTTAGTTCTATGTTAACCAGTGAATCATTCCTCTGTAAGGTCTATGCTATAACAGTTTAGTTCTATGTTAACCAGTGAATCATTCCTCTGTAAGGTCTATGCTATAACAGTTTAGTTCTATGTTAACCAGTGAATCATTCCTCTGTAAGGTCTATGCTATAACAGTTTAGTTCTATGTTAACCAGTGAATCATTCCATTTCTCTGCAGCAGAGAAGAGAGTGGTGAAACCTAGAGACCTAACTCCATTTGAAGGAATGGAGGTGAGTAATTAGCATCAGCAATGCTACTAATCATAACAATACATTTGACTAGATTGATGTGGAGGCTAACAACAACATGGTGTCTGTTCTAGATAGATGTGGAGGCTAACAACAACATGGTGTCTCTGTTCTAGATAGATGAGGAGGCTAATGTCAACATGGTGTCTCTGTTCTAGATAGATGAGGAGGCTAACATCAACATGGTGTCTCTCTGTTCTAGATAGATGAGGAGGCTAACATCAACATGGTGTCTCTGTGTTCTAGATAGATGAGGAGGCTAACGTCAACATGGTGTCTCTGTTCTAGATAGATGAGGAGGCTAACATCAACATGGTGTCTCTCTGTTCTAGATAGATGAGGAGGCTAACATCAACATGGTGTCTCTGTTCTAGATAGATGAGGAGGCTAATGTCAACATGGTGTCTCTCTGTTCTAGATAGATGAGGAGGCTAACATAAACATGGTGTCTCTGTTCTAGATAGATGAGTAGGCAAACGTCAACATGGTGTCTCTCTGTTCTAGATAGATGAGGAGGCTAATGTCAACATGGTGTCTCTGTTCTAGATAGATGAGGAGGCTAATGTCAACATGGTGTCTCTCTGTTCTAGATAGATGAGGAGGCTAACGTCAACATGGTGTCTCTGTTCTAGATAGATGAGGAGGCTAATGTCAACATGGTGTCTCTGTTCTAGATAGATGAGGAGGCTAATGTCAACATGGTGTCTCTGTTCTAGATAGATGAGGAGGCTAACATCAACATGGTGTCTCTGTTCTAGATAGATGAGGAGGCTAATGTCAACATGGTGTCTCTCTGTTCTAGATAGATGAGGAGGCTAACATCAACATGGTGTCTCTGTTCTAGATAGATGAGGAGGCTAATGTCAACATGGTGTCTCTGTTCTAGATAGATGAGGAGGCTAACATCAACATGGTGTCTCTGTTCTAGATAGATGAGGAGGCTAACGTCAACATGGTGTCTCTCTGTTCTAGATAGATGAGGAGGCTAACGTCAACATGGTGTCTCTGTTCTAGATAGATGAGGAGGCTAATGTCAACATGGTGTCTCTGTTCTAGATAGATGAGGAGGCTAATGTCAACATGGTGTCTCTGTTCTAGATAGATGAGGAGGCTAACATCAACATGGTGTCTCTGTTCTAGATAGATGAGTAGGCAAATGTCAACATGGTGTCTCTCTGTTCTAGATAGATGAGGAGGCTAATGTCAACATGGTGTCTCTGTTCTAGATAGATGAGGAGGCTAATGTCAACATGGTGTCTCTGTTCTAGATAGATGAGGAGGCTAACGTCAACATGGTGTCTCTGTTCTAGATAGATGAGGAGGCTAATGTCAACATGGTGTCTCTGTTCTAGATAGATGAGGAGGCTAATGTCAACATGGTGTCTCTGTTCTAGATAGATGAGGAGGCTAATGTCAACATGGTGTCTCTGTTCTAGATAGATGAGGAGGCTAATGTCAACATGGTGTCTCTGTTCTAGATAGATGAGGAGGCTAATGTCAACATGGTGTCTCTGTTCTAGATAGATGAGGAGGCTAATGTCAACATGGTGTCTCTGTTCTAGATAGATGAGGAGGCTAATGTCAACATGGTGTCTCTGTTCTAGATAGATGAGGAGGCTAATGTCAACATGGTGTCTCTGTTCTAGATAGATGAGGAGGCTAATGTCAACATGGTGTCTCTGTTCTAGATAGATGAGGAGGCTAATGTCAACATGGTGTCTCTGTTCTAGATAGATGAGGAGGCTAATGTCAACATGGTGTCTCTGTTCTAGATAGATGAGGAGGCTAATGTCAACATGGTGTCTCTGTTCTAGATAGATGAGGAGGCTAATGTCAACATGGTGTCTCTGTTCTAGATAGATGAGGAGGCTAATGTCAACATGGTGTCTCTGTTCTAGATAGATGAGGAGGCTAATGTCAACATGGTGTCTCTGTTCTAGATAGATGAGGAGGCTAACGTCAACATGGTGTCTCTGTTCTAGATAGATGAGGAGGCTAACGTCAACATGGTGTCTCTGTTCTAGATAGATGAGGAGGCTAATGTCAACATGGTGTCTCTGTTCTAGATAGATGAGGAGGGTAATGTCAACATGGTGTCTCTGTTCTAGATAGATGAGAATGGCTAATGTCAACATGGTGTCTCTGTTCTAGATAGATGAGGAGGCTAATGTCAACATGGTGTCTCTGTTCTAGATAGATGAGGAGGCTAACGTCAACATGGTGTCTCTGTTCTAGATAGATGAGGAGGCTAGGTGTGTCTGTCTCTCTGTCCTGTAGAAACTACGTCAACATGGTGTCTCTGTTCTTGATAGATGAGGAGGCTAACGTCAACATGGTGTCTCTCTGTTCTAGATAGATGAGGAGGCTAATGTCAACATGGTGTCTCGGTTCTAGATAGATGAGGAGGCTAATGTCAACATGGTGTCTCTGTTCTAGATAGATGAGGAGGCTAATGTCAACATGGTGTCTCTGTTCTAGATAGATGAGGAGGCTAATGTCAACATGGTGTCTCTGTTCTAGATAGATGAGGAGGCTAACGTCAACATGGTGTCTGTTTTGGATAGATGAGGAGGCTAACGTCAACATGGTGTCTCTGTTCTTGATAGATGAGGAGGCTAACGTCAACATGGTGTCTCTCTGTTCTAGATAGATGAGGAGGCTAACATCAACAAGGTGGAAGAGTATGTAGAGCTGCTGTATGAAGGTATGGAGGAGAAGGTGAAAGGGGCTACACTCATCCTACACCTGGCCAGGAACCCTGTCAACCTGGAGGAACTACTAGAGAATGGTAAGGAGAGGGGGAGAGACGGAGAAGGCTTGCACTATATGCATAACATTGCATTAAAGTGTAAACCATCAGGACAGTGGCCCTGCTCTGGTCCGTATGTCTAAGGTTCTGTTTGTGTGTCTGTCTCTCTGTCCTGTAGAAACGGCTCTAGGAGCCCTGGCCAGAGTGCTGCGGGAGGACTGGAAGCAGAGTGTTGAGCTTGCCACCACCATCATCTATGTTTTCTTCTGCTTCTCCAGGTAAATACTAGAGGGGAGGGGAGAAGAGGTAGGAGAGGGGAGAGACAGATTTGGGACAGACCACTTTGTCCTGTTGACTCGTAACCCATCGGTTGCTAGCTGGCCTTTCTAACTGCTAGTCTACCTGCTGCCCCATCTGATACTTTATAAGACGGCTTTACTCAGAAGGCCTTTTGCTTTTCTGGTGTTCCATTCTGTGTTAGTGGAGTGTGAATGCTACAACTCTATTCAGGCTTATTGAAGGCAGCCACCTGCTGTTAATCTGATTCAACTTTATTATATATCCAATACAGTCTACTTCTCCACTTGAGAAACACAGAACCTCTAATGAATACAAGTCTATTATTTTATTCAGAGGAGAAAAATAAAATGAACTGTTTGCGCTGTCATTATCCTGTTGTCGAATTGCTTCATCTGGTTCAGAACAGAAAAGGGGTGATTGTCTAAAATAAACCACCAAAACGCTCCAAACATTTTCTCAGAAAGCAGTGATTACCAGCTACATCGGGCCGCTGTCACAGGACCATTAAAGGATGGAAATAACCGGAGACTGATATGAAAACTAAGAGTTGTTTTCTCTTAGTCATGAATTATTCTGTTTCCAACTGGAACGTGGGTGAGATTTATCTTTGACAGCAGAAGTGGGGTTTAGCTTTGATAGCTAAAGGTGGTTTTTAGCTTTGATAGCTAAAGGTGGTTTTTTAGCTTTGATAGCTAAAGGTGGTTTTTAGCTTTGATAGCTAAAGGTGGGTTTTTAGCTTTGATAGCTAAAGGTGGTTTTTAGCTTTGATAGCTAAAGGTGGGTTTTTAGCTTTGATAGCTAAAGGTGGTTTTTAGCTTTGATAGCTAAAGGTGGTTTTTAGCTTTGATAGCTAAAGGTGGGTTTTTAGCTTTGATAGCTAAAGGTGGTTTTTAGCTTTGATAGCTAAAGGTGGGTTTTTAGCTTTGATAGCTAAAGGTGGGTTTTTTTTGATAGCTTTGATAGCTAAAGGTGGGTTTTTAGCTTTGATAGCTAAAGGTGGGTTTTTAGCTTTGATAGCTAAAGGTGGGTTTTTAGCTTTGATAGCTAAAGGTGGGTTTTTTTAGCTTTGATAGCTAAAGGTGGGTTTTTAGCTTTGATAGCTAAAGGTGGGTTTTTAGCTTTGATAGCTAAAGGTGGGTTTTTAGCTTTGATAGCTAAAGGTGGGTTTTTAGCTTTGATAGCTAAAGGTGGTTTTTAGCTTTGATAGCTAAAGGTGGTTTTTAGCTTTGATAGCTAAAGGTGGGTTTTTAGCTTTGATAGCTAAAGGTGGGTTTTTAGCTTTGATAGCTAAAGGTGGGTTTTTGGCTTTGATAGCTAAAGGTGTTTTTTAAGCTTTGATAGCTAAAGGTGGGTTTTTGGCTTTGATAGCTAAAGGTGGGTTTTTAGCTTCGATAGCTAAAGGTGGGTTTTTGGCTCACATGTTACATAGACATTTTAGTCCTTTAGCAGACGCTCTGATCCAGATGAACTCAGTGGCCTTGTGGAGATTGGAATGTTGTGAGTTCAATCCCTTGCTGAGACTCCCTAAAGACTGTACCATTGGACTTGATGCATCTCTGCCAGTTGGGGAACCCGATTGTTGAGCATAAACCTGCAGCAGCGAGTCACTGTTTAGATGTTTGCAGAGAAAGAAAGGGTGTTGTCCAGGGTCATGCCAAGGTTCTTTACACTCTGGGAGGGGGACACCTTGGAGTCAACTGTGATGGAGAGGTCTTGAAGCAGGAAGGCTTTCCCCAGGAGGAAGAGCAGCTCTGTCTTGTTGAGGTTGAGCTTGAGCCGGTGGGCCAACATCCAAGCTGGGGTATCTGCCAGGCACGCAAAGATGCGTGTCGCCACCTTGAGTGACATCTGCATAGCAGTGATAGGAGAGACCATGTGAGGATATGACAGAGCTGAGTTACTTGGTCTATAGAGAGAAGAGGAGAGGGCCTAGAAGCGAGCCCTGGGGGACACCAGTAGTGAGAGTACATGGTGCAGACACAGATTTTCTCCACGGGTAGGCTGAAATCCAAGAGTGTGAGACTGAGATGCCCAGCCCTGAGAGGTTGGAGAGGAGGATCTGATAGAGCCTGAGACGCCCAGCCCTGAGAGGGTAGAGAGGAGGATCTGATAGAGCCTGAGACGTCCATCCCTGAGAGGGTGGAGAGGAGGATCTGATAGAGCCTGAGACACCCAGCCCTACAGTCCCTGGTTCGATTGGGAGTCCCATAGGGCGGCACACAATGGTGCTTTCAAGACAACTGGAGAACAAGGTTGAAACATGATGTCAGTGATCTTCAGGTCAGAGCTCTAGAAAGATGTCCGAGTTCCCGACTTGGAATCCCGAATTGGATGACCATTCAAAACATATTTTCCCAGTCGGAGCTCGCCCCCCAGAGTTCCCAGTTGTCTTGAACTCACTGAAGTCTGACAGTTCCCAGTTCCCGAGTTTCCAGTTGTTTTGAAAGTCATGAAGTCATGCTGGATGGACAGCACGGCCAATGTTGAATGTTTATCCTTTTACGCTTGGAAAAGAGACCCTTAAACCCAGACTTGGACCACACACCCACTCCACTGAATAGCAGGCTAATGTTTGCTTTACAATGCTTGCAGTTAGCCACGGATTCCTTCCAAGCCACTCATTGTTGAATTTGCGATTTCCAACTTGTTGTGTGATGTTTATGGCCGATGAGCACCGATACTATACTTTTTCTTCATGATTTCTCTTCATATGACAAGGATTGAAAAGGATTTGCAAGTTGATTGTCGACTTGATTCATGATGACTGCTTGTCTAGCTTGATGTTGACAGTCCAATCAAAGATTTGACGTCGTTTCTCTGTGGCCAGTGACCTTGAGCCTTCTTGGATGGGCACTTCTAATATAACTCTATGGCAGCACCCAAGGGGCTCGAATTTTCGAGCTCTCCCTGTAGATGTTGCGGTGACGTAGTGTCTCCATGAGTGACAGAACGCTGAGCCAATCACGGCGCAACTAGAGAACATTACCAACCCCTGCGCTCCGTATTTTCCACTGGCTGGCCCACCACCACAGAATGCATTGAGTTGAGCTGAAACACCTGTGTTTTGGAAATGCCTTATTCAAGAACGCAAAAAAGAGACCATGTTTGTATGCGACTTTATTAACTTGATGATATATAGATTTGTTTAAACATGGTTTGCAAATTGATCTATGACACGTATTAATGCTAAAATAACATGCCCCAACTGCCCTGAATGACAGGTCACCACTGATTATACAGGAAATGTCACCACTGATTATACAGGAAATGTCACCACTGATCATACAGGAAATGTCACCACTGATTATACAGGAAATGTCACCACTGATTATACAGGAAATGTCACCACTGATCATACAGGAAATGTCACCACTGATTATACAGGAAATGTCACCACTGATTATACAGGAAATGTCACCACTGATCATACAGGAAATGTCACCACTGATCATACAGGAAATGTCACCACTGATTATACAGGAAATGTCACCACTGATCATACAGGAAATGTCACCACTGATTATACAGGAAATGTCACCACTGATCATACAGGAAATGTCACCACTGATTATACAGGAAATGTCACCACTGATCATACAGGAAAAAGAGAGCCATTTGGGTAGTAGTGTTCCTCCAGTATATGAATTGCTTGTCCCCTGTTCTGTCCCTACTTTCTCCCAGTTCCGTGGCCTACAGTTGACCTATACTATAGTATATTTAGTCTAGTATATCAGTATTAATCCTCTAACCCTATAGTATATCAGTATTAAATCTAACCCTATAGTATATCAGTATTAAATCTAACCCTATAGTATATCAGTATTAATCCTCTAACCTTATAGTATATTTAGTCTAGTATATCAGTATTAATCCTAACCCTATAGTATATCAGTATTAATCCTCTAACTCTATAATATATCAGTATTAATCCTAACTCTATAGTATATCAGTATTAATCATCTAACCCTATAGTATATCAGTATTAATCCTCTAACTCTATAGTATATCAGTATTAATCATCTAACCCTATAGTATATCAGTATTAATCCTCTAACCCTATAGTATATCAGTATTAATCCTCTAACTCTATAATATATCAGTATTAATCCTCTAACCCTATAGTATATCAGTATTAATCCTAACTCTATAATATATCAGTATTAATCCTCTAACCCTATAGTATATCAGTATTAATCCTCTAACTCTATAATATATCAGTATTAATCCTCTAACCCTATAGTATATCAGTATTAATCCTCTAACCCTATAGTATATCAGTATTAATCCTAACTCTATAATATATCAGTATTAATCCTCTAACCCTATAGTATATCAGTATTAATCCTCTAACCCTTAACCTTCTATCTCCATGTAGTTTCTCCCAGTTCCATGGGCTGGTGACCCACTATAAAATCGGAGCTCTGTGTATGAATGTCATGGAACACGAACTGAAGAGATACGACCTCTGGCAGGACGAACTGCAGAAGAAGACCAGGACATATATCCTTCACTTCAGGCTCTGGGTCTGGGTTAGTGTCTGGGTTAGTGTCTGGGTTAGGGTTTATGTTCTGGGTTAGGGTCTGGGTTAGTGTCTGGGTTAGGGTTTATGTTCTGGGTTAGTATCTGGGTTAGTGTCTGGGTTAAGGTCTGGGTTAGTGTCTGGGTTAGGGTTTATGGTCTGGGTTAGGGTTTATGGTCTGGGTTAGGGTCTGGGTTAGTGTCTGGGTTAGGGTTTATGGTCTGGGTTAGGGTCAGGGTTAGTGTCTGGGTTAGGGTTAGGTTCTGGGTTAGGATTAGGGTCTGGGTTAGGTTCTGGGTTAGGGTTAATGGTCTGGGTCTGGGTTAGGTTCTGGGTTAGGGTCTGGTTCTGGGTTAGGTTCTGGGTTAGGGTTGCTGTCTGGGTTGGGTTAGGGTTAGGTTCTGGGTTAAGATTAGAGTCTGGGTTAGGTTCTGGGTTAGGGTCTGGGTTAGGATTAGGGTCTGGGTTAGTGTCTGGGTCTGGGTTATGTTCTGGGTTAGGGTTAGTGTCTGGGTTTGGGTTAGGGTTTATGGTGGGTTTATGGTCTGGGTCTGGGTTTATGGTCTGGATTAGGGTTAATGGTCTGGGTCTGGGTTAGGGTCTGGGTTAGGTTCTGGGTTAGGGTTAATGGTCTGGGTTAGGGTTTATGGTCTGGGTCTAGGTTAGTATCTGGGTCTGGGTTAGGTTCTGGATTAGGATTAGGGTCTGGGTTAGGTTCTGGGTTAGGGTTAGTGTCTGGGTCTGGGTTAGGTTCTGGTTTAAGTAGGGTTTATGGTCTGGGTTAGGATTAGGGTCTGGGTTAGGTTCTGGGTTAGGGTTAGTGTCTGGGTCTGGGTTGGTGTCTGGGTTAGGATTAGGGTCTGGTTAGGTTCTGGGTTAGGGTCTGGGTTAGGGTTTATTTTCCGGGTTAGGGTTTATGGTCTGAGTCTATGGCCTGGGTCTGGATTAGGGTTTATGGTCTGGGTTAGGGTTTATGGTCTGGGTTAGGGTTAGGGTTTATGGTTTCGGTCTGAGTTAGGGTTTATGGTCTCGGTCTGAGTTAGGGTTTATGGTCTCGGTCTGAGTTAGGGTTTATGGTCTCGGTCTGAGTTAGGGTCTGGGTCTGGATTAGGATTTATGGTCTGGGTTAGGGTTTATGATCTGGGTTAGGGTTTATGGTCTGGGTTAGGGATTATGGTCTGGGTTAGGGTTTATGATCTGGGTTAGGGATTATGGTCTGGGTTAGGGTTTATGGTCTGGGTTAGGGATTATGGTCTGTGTTAGGGTTTATGGTCTGGGTTAGGGTTTATGGTCTGGGTTAGGGTCTGGGTTAGTGTCTGGGTTAGGGTTTATGGTCTGGGTTAGGGTTTATTTTCCGGGTTAGGGTTTATGGTCTGGGTCTGGATTAGGATTTATGGTCTGGGTTAGGGTTTATGGTCTGGGTTAGGGATTATGGTCTGGGTTAGGGTTTATGGTCTGGGTTAGTGTCTGGGTTAGGGGTTATGGTCTGGGTTAGTGTCTGGGTTAGGGTTTATGGTCTGGGTTAGGGTCTGGGTTAGTGTCTGGGTTAGGGTTTATGGTCTGGGTTAGGGTTTATGGTCTGGGTTAGGGTTAGGTTCTGGGTTAGGATTAGGGTCTGGGTTAGGTTCTGGGTTAGGGTTAATGGTCTGGGTCTGGGTTAGGTTCTGGGTTAGGGTCTGGTTCTGGGTTAGGTTCTGGGTTAGGGTTGCTGTCTGGGTTGGGTTAGGGTTAGGTTCTGGGTTAAGATTAGAGTCTGGGTTAGGTTCTGGGTTAGGGTCTGGGTTAGGATTAGGGTCTGGGTTAGTGTCTGGGTCTGGGTTATGTTCTGGGTTAGGGTTAGTGTCTGGGTTTGGGTTAGGGTTTATGGTGGGTTTATGGTCTGGGTCTGGGTTTATGGTCTGGATTAGGGTTAATGGTCTGGGTCTGGGTTAGGGTCTGGGTTAGGTTCTGGGTTAGGGTTAATGGTCTGGGTTAGGGTTTATGGTCTGGGTCTAGGTTAGTATCTGGGTCTGGGTTAGGTTCTGGATTAGGATTAGGGTCTGGGTTAGGTTCTGGGTTAGGGTTAGTGTCTGGGTCTGGGTTAGGTTCTGGTTTAAGTAGGGTTTATGGTCTGGGTTAGGATTAGGGTCTGGGTTAGGTTCTGGGTTAGGGTTAGTGTCTGGGTCTGGGTTGGTGTCTGGGTTAGGATTAGGGTCTGGTTAGGTTCTGGGTTAGGGTCTGGGTTAGGGTTTATTTTCCGGGTTAGGGTTTATGGTCTGAGTCTATGGCCTGGGTCTGGATTAGGGTTTATGGTCTGGGTTAGGGTTTATGGTCTGGGTTAGGGTTAGGGTTTATGGTTTCGGTCTGAGTTAGGGTTTATGGTCTCGGTCTGAGTTAGGGTTTATGGTCTCGGTCTGAGTTAGGGTTTATGGTCTCGGTCTGAGTTAGGGTCTGGGTCTGGATTAGGATTTATGGTCTGGGTTAGGGTTTATGATCTGGGTTAGGGTTTATGGTCTGGGTTAGGGATTATGGTCTGGGTTAGGGTTTATGATCTGGGTTAGGGATTATGGTCTGGGTTAGGGTTTATGGTCTGGGTTAGGGATTATGGTCTGTGTTAGGGTTTATGGTCTGGGTTAGGGTCTGGGTTAGTGTCTGGGTTAGGGTTTATGGTCTGGGTTAGGGTTTATTTTCCGGGTTAGGGTTTATGGTCTGGGTCTGGATTAGGATTTATGGTCTGGGTTAGGGTTTATGGTCTGGGTTAGGGATTATGGTCTGGGTTAGGGTTTATGGTCTGGGTTAGGGGTTATGGTCTGGGTTAGGGTCTGGGTTAGTGTCTGGGTTAGGGTTTATGGTCTGGGTTAGGGTCTGGGTTAGTGTCTGGGTTAGGGGTTATGGTCTGGGTTAGGGTTTATGGTCTGGGTTAGGGTTTATGGTCTGGGTTAGGGTTTATGGTCTGGGTTAGGGTCTGGGTTAGTGTCTGGGTTAGTGTCTGGGTTAGGGTTTACGGTCTGGGTTAGGGTCTGGGTTAGTGTCTGGGTTAGGGGTTATGGTCTGGGTTAGGGTTTATGGTCTGGGTTAGGGTTTATGGTCTGGGTTAGGGTCTGGGTTAGTGTCTGGGTTAGGGGTTATGGTCTGGGTTAGGGGTTATGGTCTGGGTTAGGGGTTATGGTCTGGGTTAGGGGTTATGGTCTGGGTTAGGGTTTATGGTCTGGGTTAGGGTTTATGGTCTGGGTTAGGGTCTGGGTTAGTGTCTGGGTTAGAATATTTATATCCTCTGCAGGGCTGTTCACTGTCAGTTCTCTGCTTTTTGTTTCTACCTGGTAGTTAATTCCACTCACCTGGTGTCCCAGGTCAGAATCTGTCCCTGATTAGGAGAGGATGAGAACCAGAAGTGTTTAGGACTGACATTTAGGACTGACAACACCCCTGCACGGGTTTTCTAAGTGATGAACCCATTCATTTCCTACAACAAATGTTTTCTATGTGATGAGAACGTCTGCTGTGGGAAATGAATGGATGCTGATCCCATGGTGTGTCAGTTCCTCATGTACCCCCTTTTCTGTTGCGGTCAGTCAGTCTGTCAATCAGAACCCTTCCTTGACTGTAACTACGTGAAGACGACCCTGACAACCAGGCCTTGAGGAAGGAACATGAGAAGGCCTTTAAGAAGTACCAGGGACTACTGGTGAAACAGGAGCAGCTGCTGAGAGGTACCAGTATAACCCTTAACCCCACAGTCTAACCCCTAACCCCACAGTCTACCCCCTAACCCCACAGTCTAACCCCTAACCCCACAGTATAACCCCTAACCCCAGTCTAACCCTTAACCCCACAGTCTAACCCCTAATCCCACAGTCTAACCCCTAACCCCACAGTATAACCCCTAACCCCACAGTCTAACCCCTAACCCCACAGTCTAACCCCTAACCCCACTGTCTAACCCCTAACCCCACAGTCTAACCCTTAACCGCACAGTCTAACCCCTAACCCCACAGTCTAACCCCTAACCCCACTGTCTAACCCCTAACCCCACAGTCTAACCCTTAACCGCACAGTCTAACCCCTAACCCCACAGTATAACCCCTAACCCCACAGTATAACCCCACAGTATAACCCCTAACCCCAGTCTGGGCATTTAGCATCTCAGTCCTCCTCCCCTGTGTAGCTGAGTGGGCATTTAGCACCTCAGTCCTCCTCTCCTGTGTAGCTGAGTGGGCATTTAGCATCTCAGTCCTCCTTCCCTGTGTAGCTGAGTGGGCATTTAGCACCTCAGTCCTCCTCCCCTGTGTAGCTGAGTGGGCATTTAGCACCTCAGTCCTCCTCCCCTGTGTAGCTGAGTGGGCATTTAGCATCCCAGTCCTCCTTCCCTGTGTAGCTGAGTGGGCATTTAGCACCTCAGTCCTCCTCCCCTGTGTAGCTGAGTGGGCATTTAGCATCTCAGTCCTCCTTCCCTGTGTAGCTGAGTGGGCATTTAGCACCTCAGTCCTCCTCCCCTGTGTAGCTGAGTGGGCATTTAGCACCTCAGTCCTCCTCCCCTGTGTAGCTGAGTGGGCATTTAGCATCTCAGTCCTCCTTCCCTGTGTAGCTGAGTGGGCATTTAGCACCTCAGTCCTCCTCCCCTGTGTAGCTGAGTGGGCATTTAGCACCTCAGTCCTCCTCCCCTGTGTAGCTGAGTGGGCATTTAGCACCTCAGTCCTCCTCCCCTGTGTAGCTGAGTGGGCATTTAGCACCTCAGTCCTCCTCCCCTGTGTAGCTGAGTGGGCATTTAGCATCTCAGTCCTCCTTCCCTGTGTAGCTGAGTGGGCATTTAGCACCTCAGTCCTCCTCCCCTGTGTAGCTGAGTGGGCATTTAGCACCTCAGTCCTCCTCCCCTGTGTAGCTGAGTGGGCATTTAGCATCTCAGTCCTCCTTCCCTGTGTAGCTGAGTGGGCATTTAGCATCTCTGTCCTCCTCTCCTCTAGTTGCTCTGTACCTGTTGTTGAACCTGGCTGAGGACACCAGGACAGAGCTGAAGATGAGAAACAAGAACATCGTCCACATGCTGGTGAAGACCCTGGACCGGGAGAACGAGGAACTACTGGTGCTGGTGGTGTCCTTCCTCAAGAAACTCAGCATCTTCCTGGAGAACAAGAACGATATGGTACGAGAGGGAGTGAGAGAGAAAGAGGAATAAGTGAGGAAGAGGGTAAGAGCAAGGGAAAGGAGAGGAGGGGAGATTGTCTATATGGTGGTGGATCAGGAGTAGAGTCAGGGGTCTAGTCTATATGGTGGTGGATCAGGAGTAGAGTCAGGGGTCTAGTCTATATGGTGGTGGATCAGGAGTAGAGTCAGGGGTCTAGTCTATATGGTGGTGGATCAGGAGTAGAGTCAGGGGTCTAGTCTATATGGTGGTGGATCAGGAGTAGAGTCAGGGGTCTAGTCTATATGGTGGTGGATCAGGAGTAGAGTCAGGGGTCTAGTCTATATGGTGGTGGATCAGGAGTAGAGTCAGGGGTCTAGTCTATATGGTGGTGGATCAGGAGTAGAGTCAGGGGTCTAGTTTATATGGTGCTGAGTCAGGAGTAGAGTCAGGGGTCTAGTTTATATGGTGCTGAGTCAGGGGTCTAGTTTATATGGTGCTGAGTCAGGAGTAGAGTCAGGGGTCTAGTTTATATGGTGCTGAGTCAGGAGTAGAGTCAGGGGTCTAGTTTATATGGTGCTGAGTCAGGAGTAGAGTCAGGGGTCTAGTTTATATGGTGCTGAGTCATGAGTAGAGTCAGGGGTCTAGTTTATATGGTGCTGAGTCAGGAGTAGAGTCAGGGGTCTAGTTTATATGGTGCTGAGTCAGGAGTAGAGTCAGGGGTCTAGTCTATATGGTGCTGAGTCAGGAGTAGAGTCAGGGGTCTAGTTTATATGGTGGTGAGTCAGGGGTCTAGTTTATATGGTGCTGAGTCAGGAGTAGAGTCAGGGGTCTAGTTTATATGATGGTGAGTCAGGGGTCTAGTTTATATGGTGCTGAGTCAGGAGTAGAGTCAGGGGTCTAGTTTATATGGTGGTGAGTCAGGAGTAGAGTCAGGGGTCTAGTTTATATGGTGCTGAGTCAGGGGTCTAGTTTATATGGTGCTGAGTCAGGAGTAGTGTCAGGGGTCTAGTTTATATGGTGGTGGGTCAGGAGTAGAGTCAGGGGTCTAGTTTATATGGTGCTGAGTCAGGAGTAGAGTCAGGGGTCTAGTTTATATGGTGGTGGGTCAGGAGTAGAGTCAGGGGTCTAGTTTATATGGTGCTGAGTCAGGGGTCTAGTTTATATGGTGCTGAGTCAGGAGTAGAGTCAGGGGTCTAGTTTATATGGTGGTGAGTCAGGGGTCTAGTTTATATGGTGCTGAGTCAGGAGTAGAGTCAGGGGTCTAGTTTATATGGTGCTGAGTCAGGAGTAGAGTCAGGGGTCTAGTTTATATGGTGCTGAGTCAGGAGTAGAGTCAGGGGTCTAGTTTATATGGTGCTGAGTCAGGGGTCTAGTTTATATGGTGGTGAGTCAGGGGTCTAGTTTATATGGTGCTGAGTCAGGAGTAGAGTCAGTGGTCTAGTTTATATGGTGGTGAGTCAGGGGTCTAGTTTATATGGTGCTGAGTCAGGAGTAGAGTCGGGTCTAGTTTATATGGTGCTGAGTCAGGGGTCTAGTTTATATGGTGCTGAGTCAGGAGTAGAGTCAGGGTTCTAGTTTATATGGTGCTGAGTCAGGAGTAGAGTCAGGGGTCTAGTTTATATGGTGCTGAGTCAGGAGTAGAGTCAGGGGTCTAGTTTATATGGTGGTCGGTCAGGAGTAGAGTCAGGGGTCTAGTTTATATGGTGCTGAGTCAGGGGTCTAGTTTATATGGTGCTGAGTCAGGAGTAGAGTCAGGGGTCTAGTTTATATGGTGGTGAGTCAGGGGTCTAGTTTATATGGTGCTGAGTCAGGAGTAGAGTCAGGGGTCTAGTTTATATGGTGCTGAGTCAGGAGTAGAGTCAGGGGTCTAGTTTATATGGTGCTGAGTCAGGAGTAGAGTCAGGGGTCTAGTTTATATGGTGCTGAGTCAGGGGTCTAGTTTATATGGTGCTGAGTCAGGGGTCTAGTTTATATGGTGCTGAGTCAGGAGTAGAGTCAGTGGTCTAGTTTATATGGTGGTGAGTCAGGGGTCTAGTTTATATGGTGCTGAGTCAGGAGTAGAGTCGGGTCTAGTTTATATGGTGCTGAGTCAGGGGTCTAGTTTATATGGTGCTGAGTCAGGAGTAGAGTCAGGGTTCTAGTTTATATGGTGCTGAGTCAGGAGTAGAGTCAGGGGTCTAGTTTATATGGTGCTGAGTCAGGAGTAGAGTCAGGGGTCTAGTTTATATGGTGCTGAGTCAGGAGTAGAGTCAGGGGTCTAGTTTATATGGTGCTGAGTCAGGAGTAGAGTCAGGGGTCTAGTTTATATGGTGCTGAGTCAGGAGTAGAGTCAGGGGTCTAGTTTATATGGTGGTGAGTCAGGAGTAGAGTCAGGAGTCTAGTTTATATGGTGGTGAGTCTGGAGTAGAGTCAGGGGTCTAGTTTATATGGTGGTGAGTCAGGAGTAGAGTCAGGGGTCTAGTTTATATGGTGGTGAGTCAGGAGTAGAGTCAGGGGTCTAGTTTATATGGTGCTGAGTCAGGAGTAGAGTCAGGGGTCTAGTTTATATGGTGCTGAGTCAGGAGTAGAGTCAGGGGTCTAGTTTATATGGTGCTGAGTCAGGAGTAGAGTCAGGGGTCTAGTTTATATGGTGCTGAGTCAGGAGTAGAGTCAGGGGTCTAGTTTATATGGTGCTGAGTCAGGAGTAGAGTCAGGGTTCTAGTTTATATGGTGCTGAGTCAGGAGTAGAGTCAGGTGTCTAGTTTATATGGTGCTGAGTCAGGAGTAGAGTCAGGGGTCTAGTTTATATGGTGCTGAGTCAAGAGTAGAGTCAGGGGTCTAGTTTATATGGTGGTGAGTCAGGGGTCTAGTTTATATGGTGCTGAGTCAGGAGTAGAGTCAGGGGTCTAGTTTATATGGTGCTGAGTCAGGAGTAGAGTCAGGGGTCTAGTTTATATGGTGCTGAGTCAGGAGTAGAGTCAGGGGTCTAGTTTATATGGTGCTGAGTCAGGAGTAGAGTCAGGGGTCTAGTTTATATGGTGCTGAGTCAGGAGTAGAGTCAGGGGTCTAGTTTATATGGTGCTGAGTCAGGAGTAGAGTCAGGGGTCTAGTTTATATGGTGCTGAGTCAGGAGTAGAGTCAGGGGTCTAGTTTATATGGTGCTGAGTCAGGAGTAGAGTCAGGGGTCTAGTTTATATGGTGCTGAGTCAGGGGTCTAGTTTATATGGTGCTGAGTCAGGAGTAGAGTCAGGGGTCTAGTTTATATGGTGCTGAGTCAGGAGTAGAGTCAGGGGTCTAGTTTATATGGTGCTGAGTCAGGAGTAGAGTCAGGGGTCTAGTTTATATGGTGCTGAGTCAGGAGTAGAGTCAGGGGTCTAGTTTATATGGTGCTGAGTCAGGAGTAGAGTCAGGGGTCTAGTTTATATGGTGCTGAGTCAGGAGTAGAGTCAGGGGTCTAGTTTATATGGTGCTGAGTCAGGAGTAGAGTCAGGGGTCTAGTTTATATGGTGCTGAGTCAGGAGTAGAGTCAGGGGTCTAGTTTATATGGTGCTGAGTCAGGAGTAGAGTCAGGGGTCTAGTTTATATGGTGCTGAGTCAGGAGTAGAGTCAGGGGTCTAGTTTATATGGTGCTGAGTCAGGGGTAGAGTCAGGGGTCTAGTTTAGAGGAGTAGAGTCAGGGGTCTAGTTTATATGGTGCTGAGTCAGGGGTCTAGTTTATATGGTGCTGAGTCAGGGGTAGAGTCAGGGGTCTAGTTTATATGGTGCTGAGTCAGGGGTCTAGTTTATATGGTGCTGAGTCAGGAGTAGAGTCAGGGGTCTAGTTTATATGGTGCTGAGTCAGGAGTAGAGTCAGGGGTCTAGTTTATATGGTGCTGAGTCAGGGGTCTAGTTTATATTGTGCTGAGTCAGGGGTAGAGTCAGGGGTCTAGTTTATATGGTGCTGAGTCAGGGGTCTAGTTTATATGGTGCTGAGTCAGGGGTCTAGTTTATATGGTGCTGAGTCAGGAGTAGAGTCAGGGGTCTAGTTTATATGGTGGTGAGTCAGGGGTCTAGTTTATATGGTGGTGAGTCAGGAGTAGAGTCAGGGGTCTAGTTTATATGGTGGTGAGTCAGGGGTCTAGTTTATATGGTGGTGAGTCAGGGGTCTAGTTTATATGGTGGTGAGTCAGGGGTCTAGTTTATATGGTGGTGAGTCAGGGGTCTAGTTTATATGGTGCTGAGTCAGGGGTCTAGTTTATATGGTGCTGAGTCAGGGGTCTAGTTTATATGGTGCTGAGTCAGGGGTAGAGTCAGGGGTCTAGTTTATATGGTGCTGAGTCAGGCGTATAGTTTATATGGTGGTGAGTCAGGGGTCTAGTTTATATGGTGGTGAGTCAGGGGTCTAGTTTATATGGTGGTGAGTCAGGGGTCTAGTTTATATGGTGCTGAGTCAGGGGTCTAGTTTATATGGTGCTGAGTCAGGGGTCTAGTTTATATGGTGGTGAGTCAGGGGTCTAGTTTATATGGTGGTGAGTCAGGGGTCTAGTTTATATGGTGCTGAGTCAGGGGTCTAGTTTATATGGTGCTGAGTCAGGGGTCTAGTTTATATGGTGCTGAGTCAGGGGTATACACGTTAAACTATCCAGGCTGTAACCTGCTTGTTTGCTTGTTTGATGGACGCTACAATGAAAGTCATCACGAGTCCTAACCATTTCCCTGTTTTGTGATTGGTTGTTAACCCTAACCCTGTTTTGTGATTGGTTGGTTGTGTTGCTAGGCGGAGGTGGACACCGTAGAGCGTTTGTCTCGTTTAGTCCCGTGTGAACATGAAGACCTGCTGAACATCACGCTGCGTCTCCTCCTCAACCTCTCCTTTGACACCGGGCTACGCATCAAGATGGTGCAGGTCGGCTTGCTGCCCAAACTCACCTCCCTGCTGGGTACGTATGTCCTCTCTCTTTCTCTCCTCTCTCTCGCTCTCTCTTTCTGTCTCCCTCTCCCTTTCTGTCTCTCTTTGTCTCTCCTCTCTCTCCTCTCCCTCTCTCCTCTCCTCTCTCTCCTCTCCCTCTCTCCTCTCCTCTCTCTCTCCTCTCTCCCCCTCTCTCTCCTCTCCCTCTCTCTCCCCCTCTCCTCTCTCTCCCCTCTCCTCTCTCTCCCCTCTCCTCTCTCTCCTCTCCCCTCTCTCTCCCTCTCTCCTCTCTCTCCTCTCCCTCTCTCCTCTCTCTCCTCTCTCCTCTCTCTCTCCTCTCCTCTCTCTCCTCTCCCCTCTCTCTCCTCTCTCCTCTCTCTCTCCTCTCCCTCTCTCCTCTCTCTCCCTCTCCCTCTCTCCTCTCCTCTCTCCTCTCTGTCTCTCTCCTCTCCCTCTCTCCTCTCCCTCTCTCCTCTCCCTCTCTCCTCTCTCTCCTCTCTCTCTCCTCTCTCTCCTCTCCTCTCTCCTCTCTCTCCTCTCTCCTCTCTCTCTCCTCTCCTCTCTCTCCTCTCTGTATCTCTCTCTCTCTCCTCTCCCCTCTCTCTCCTCTCTCCTCTCTCTCTTCTCTCCCTCTCTCCTCTCTCTCCTCTCTCTCTCAAAATTCAATTTCAGTTCAATACATTTCAAAGAGCTTTTTTGGCATGGAAAATATATGTTTACATTGCAAAAGCGAATGGAATAGACAATAAACGAAAGGGAAATAATCAGAGGAAACATGAATAAACATTCAATTCACAAAAGTTCCAAAAGAATAAAGACATTTCAATTGTCATATGATGTGCAAATAGTTCAAGTACAAAAGGGAAAATAAATAACCATAAATATGGGTTGTATTTACAATGGTGTTTGTTCTTCACTGGTTACCCTTTTCTTGAGGCAACAGGTCACACATCTTGCTGCTGTGATGGCACACTGTGGAATTTCACCCAGTAGATATGGGAGTTTATCAAAATTGGGTTTGTTTTCAAATTCTTTGTGGGTCTGTGTAATCTGAGGGAAATATGTCTCTCTAATATGGTCATACATTGGGCAGGAGGTTAGGAAGTGCAGCTCTTTTTCCACCTCATTTTGTGGGCAGTGAGCACATAGCCTGTCTTCTCTTGAGAGCCATGTCTGCCTACGGCGCCTTTCTCAATAGCAAGGCTATGCTCACTGAGTCTGTACATAGTCAAAGCTTTCCTTAATTTGGGCCAAATAGCATTCTAATTTGCTCTGTTTTTTGGTTGATTCTTTCCTGTGTGTGAAATAGTTATCCTTTGCTTCCTCATAATTTGGTTGGGTCTAATTGTGTTTCTGTTTTGGGGCTCTGTGGCGTCTGTTTGTGAACAGAGCCCCAGGACCAGTTGGCTGCGGGGACTTTTCTCAAGGTTCATCTCTCTGTAGTTGAGGGCTTTTTGTGGAATGTGTGTGCATCGCTTCCTTTTAGGTGGGTGTATAATTTTAACAGGTATTTTCTGGATGTTAATAACTAGCAGGTATATACCTAATTCTGCTCTGCATTATTTGTTGTTTTGCACACAAAGTATATTTTTGCAGAATTCTGCATGCAGAGTGCTACCTTGTCCCAGACCTGCTATTTTCATCTCTCTCTCTCTACTACTCTTTTCTACTCTGCTATCTTGACCTCTGAATGATCGGCTATGAAAAGCCACCTGACATTTACTCCTAAGATACTGACCTGTTGCACCCTCTACAACCACTGTGATTATTATTATTTGACCCTGCTGGTCATCTATGAATGTTTGAACATCTTGGTCATGTTCTGTTATAATCTCCACCAGGCACAGCCAGAAGAGGACTGGCCACCCCTCATAGCCTGGTTCCTCTCTAGGTTTCTTCCTAGGTTTTGGCCTTTCTAGGGAGTTTTTCCTAGCCACCGTGCTTCTACATCTGCATTGTTTGCTGTTTGAGGTTTTAGACTGGGTTTCTGTACAGCTGATGAAAAAAGGGGTTTATAAATACATTTGATTGATTGAATTTGGTGTTTGTTCCGTTTTGTGAATTCTTGGTTGGTGACATCACAACCATAAAGGGTAATGGGTTCTGTAACTGATTTAAGTACTTTTAGCCAGATCCTAATTGGTATGTTGAATTTGATGTTCCTTTTGATGGCATGGAAGGCCCTTCTTGGTCTCTCAGATAGTTCACAGCTTTGTGGAAGTTACCTGTGGTGATGTTTAGGCAGAGGTATGTATAGTTACCTGTGGTGATGTTTAGGCCAAGGTATGTATAGTTACCTGTGGTGCTGATGTTTAGGCAGAGGTATGTATAGTTACCTGTGGTGATGTTTAGGCCGAGGTATGTATAGTTACCTGTGGTGCTGATGTTTAGGCAGAGGTATGTATAGTTACCTGTGGTGCTGATGTTTAGGCCGAGGTATGTATAGTTACCTGTGCTGATGTTTAGGCAGAGGTATGTATAGTTACCTGTGGTGATGTTTAGGCCGAGGTATGTATAGTTACCTGTGGTGATGTTTAGGCCGAGGTATGTATAGTTACCTGTGGTGATGTTTAGGCCGAGTATGTATAGTTACCTGTGCTGATGTTTAGGCAGAGGTATGTATAGTTACCTGTGGTGATGTTTAGGCCGAGGTATGTATAGTTACCTGTGGTGGTGATGTTTAGGCAGAGGTATGTATGGTTACCTGTGGTGATGTTTAGGCCAAGGTATGTATAGTTACCTGTGGTGCTGATGTTTAGGCAGAGGTATGTATAGTTACCTGTGGTGATGTTTAGGCCAAGGTATGTATAGTTACCTGTGGTGATGTTTAGGCCGAGGTATGTATAGTTACCTGTGGTGATGTTTAGGCCAAGGTATGTATAGTTACCTGTGGTGATGTTTAGGCAGAGGTATGTATAGTTACCTGTGCTGATGTTTAGGCAGAGGTATGTATAGTTACCTGTGCTGATGTTTAGGCCGAGGTATGTATAGTTACCTGTGGTGCCGATGTTTAGGCAGAGGTATGTATAGTTACCTGTGGTGCCGATGTTTAGGCAGAGGTATGTATAGTTACCTGTGGTGCCGATGTTTAGGCAGAGGTATGTATAGTTACCTGTGCTGATGTTCAGGCAGAGGTATGTATAGTTACCTGTGGTGCCGATGTTTAGGCAGAGGTATGTATAGTTACCTGTGGTGCCGATGTTTAGGCAGAGGTATGTATAGTTACCTGTGGTGCTGATGTTCAGGCAGAGGTATGTATGGTTACCGGTGGTGCCGATGTTTAGGCAGAGGTATGTATAGTTACCTGTGGTGCTGATGTTTAGGCCGAGGTATGTATAGTTACCTGTGGTGCTGATGTTCAGGCAGAGGTATGTATAGTTACCGGTGGTGTCGATGTTTAGGCAGAGGTATGTATAGTTACCTGTGGTGCTGATGTTTAGGCAGAGGTATGTATAGTTACCTGTGGTGCCGATGTTTAGGCAGAGGTATGTATAGTTACCTGTGCTGATGTTCAGGCAGAGGTATGTATAGTTACCTGTGGTGCCGATGTTTAGGCAGAGGTATGTATAGTTACCTGTGGTGCCGATGTTTAGGCAGAGGTATGTATAGTTACCTGTGGTGCTGATGTTCAGGCAGAGGTATGTATGGTTACCGGTGGTGCCGATGTTTAGGCAGAGGTATGTATAGTTACCTGTGGTGCTGATGTTTAGGCCGAGGTATGTATAGTTACCTGTGGTGCTGATGTTCAGGCAGAGGTATGTATAGTTACCGGTGGTGTCGATGTTTAGGCAGAGGTATGTATAGTTACCTGTGGTGCTGATGTTTAGGCCGAGGTATGTATAGTTACCTGTGGTGCTGATGTTCAGGCAGAGGTATGTATGGTTACCGGTGGTGCCGATGTTTAGGCAGAGGTATGTATAGTTACCTGTGGTGCTGATGTTCAGGCAGAGGTATGTATGGTTACCGGTGGTGCCGATGTTTAGGCAGAGGTATGTATAGTTACCTGTGCTGATGTTCAGGCGGAGGTATGTATAGTTTGTTGTGTGCTCTGGGGTAACGGTGGCTAGGTGGAATTTGTATTTGTGGTCCTGGGAACTGGACCTTTTTTGGGAACACCATTATTTTTTTGTCTTACTGAGATTTACTGTCAGGGCCCAGGTCTGTCAGGGCCCAGGTCTGTCAGGGCCCAGGTCTGTCAGGGCCCAGGTCTGTCTGGGCCCAGGTCTGACAGAATCTGTGCAGAAGATCTAGATGCTGCTGTAGACCCTTTGACTTGACCGTTCTGGTGCCAATTCATTGATATAAATGTTGAAAAGTTTAAGAATTAGCCATTTGAATTTGTGGTTTAGTATACCATCAACACCACAGGCTTTTTTGGGTTGAAGGGTTTGTATTTTGTTCTGTAGTTCATCCAATGTAATTGGAGAATCCAGTGGGTTCTGCTAGTCTTTAACACCTCATTAGGGTATGTGGGACGGTAGCGTCCCACCTCGTCAACAGCCAGTGAAACTGCAGGGCGCCAAAATTCAAAACAACAGAAATCCCATAATTAAAATTCCTCAAACATACAAGTATTTTACACCATTTTAAAGATACACTTGTTGTAAATCTAGCCACAGTGTCCGATATCAAAAGGCTTTAAGACGAAAGCAAACCAAACGATTATGTTAGGTCAGAGCCAAGTCACAGAAAAACACAGCCATTTTTCCGGCAAAAGAGAGGAGTCAAAAAGCAGAAATAGAGATAAAATGAATCACTGATGTTACACAATAAATGTTTGATTTGTTCGATAAAGTCCATCATTTATGTCCAAATACCTCCTTTTTGTTTGCGCGTTTACTACATAATCCAAACTCACGAGGTGCAGGCAAGTCCAGGCGAAAGTTCAGACGAAAAGTTATATTATAGTTTGTAGAAACATGTCAAACTAAGTATAGAATCAATCTTTAGGATGTTTTTATCATAAATCTTCAATAATGTTCCAACCCGGAGAATTCCTTTGTCTTTAGAAATGCAATGGAACCCAAGCTGACTCTCATATGATCAGCTCATGCCACCCTGGCAGACCTCTGACTCATTCAGCTCCCATTCCCCCCTCCTTCACAGTAGAAGCATCAAGCAAGTTTCTAAAGACTGTTGACATCTAGTAGAAGCCTTAGGAAGTGCAATATGACCCCATAGACACTGTATATTCGATAGGCAATGACTTGGAAAAACGACCAACCTCAGATTTCCCACTACCTGGTTGGATTCTTTCTCAGGTTTTCGCCTGCCATATGAGTTCTGTTATACTCACAGACATCATTGAAACAGTTTTAGAAACTTCAGAGTGTTTTCTATCCAAATGTACGAATGATATGCATATTCTAGCTTTTATGGCTGAGTAGCAGGCAGTTTAATTTGGGCACGCTTTTCATCCAAAATTCCCAATGCTGCCCTCTGCCCTCGAAGTAAATAGCTGGGCCAGTAACCAAAAGATTGTTGGTTCAAATCTCCGAGCCAACTAGATGAAAAGTCTGCCGATGTGCCCTTGAGCAAGGCACTTAACCCTAATTGCTCCTGTAAGTCTCTCTGGAGAAGAGCGTCTGCTAAATGACAAACAAGTAAAGATGTCCGAAAAGATTGGAGAAGTGGTTTATCCATACATCTCCGTTTTGGATAGACAACTCTTTGTTTCGTTGTTTGTTTTAGTGTGTTCCAATTCTCCCAGAAGTGGTTAGTCTATGGATTATTCAATTACATTGAGCTGATTTCTGACGTGCTGTTCCTTCTTTTCCCGTAGTGTATTTCTGAATTGTTTTAGTGATTCACCATAGTGTAGGCGTAGACTCAGGTTTTCTGGGTCTCTATGCTTTTAGGTTGGATAGGTTTCTCAATTTCTCTCTCACTTGCTCTCTATCTCTGTTCTCTCTTCCTCTCTCTCATTCTACTGGCGTACCTACCATATCAATCTATCTGGTTGTAATGTATCAGATTTGAGCTGGTTTAATGTGTAGTAATGTGTAGTAATGTGTAGTAATGTGTAGTAATGTGTAGTAATGTGTAGTAATGTGTAGTAATGTGTAGTAATGTGTTCCTTCTGTCAGGTGACGAGAACCACAAGCAGATGGCCATGTGTATCCTGTACCACATCAGTGTTGATGACAGGTTCAAGTCCATGTTCGCCTACACCGACTGCATCCCACAGGTAACAGTACAACACCTGATCCTAGATCAGCACCCACAACAGTGTTATTTGTCATGTCGAATACAACAAACAACAACCTTACGGTGAAATGAAAAGCTTACAAACCCTTAACCAACGATGCAGTTTTAAGAAAAATACCCCCCAAAAACAAGTAACAAATAATTAAAGAGAAATAACAATAGTGAAGCTATATACAGGAGG
This sequence comes from Oncorhynchus tshawytscha, assembly GCF_018296145.1. Taxonomy (NCBI): domain Eukaryota; kingdom Metazoa; phylum Chordata; class Actinopteri; order Salmoniformes; family Salmonidae; genus Oncorhynchus; species Oncorhynchus tshawytscha. The sequence continues at coordinate 83,689,689 of NC_056438.1, forward strand.
TACTGGTAGGTTGAGGTAATTGATGTAATATGGACAATATGTACGTAGGTAGAGTTATTAAAGTGACTAGATAATAACAGAGAGTAGCAGCAGCGTAAAGGGGAGGGGGGGTCAAGGCAAATAGTCTGGTAGCCGTTTGATGAGATGTTCAGGATTCTTATGGTTTGGGGGTAGAAGCTGTTTAGAAGCCTCTTGGACATAGACTTGACGCTCCGGTACCACTTGCCGTGCGGTATGTGTAAACATGTATATATGGCCCAGCTGTAAAAGAGACCTTGGTCTCAGTCTGTTCCTTGTTGAAATGAAGGTATAATGTTAGTTTGTTGGTGATGTGGACGCCAAGGAACTTGAAGCTCTCAACCTGCTCCACTGCAGCCCCGTCGATGATAATGGGGGCGTGCTTGGCCCTCCTTTTCCTGTAGTCCACAATCAGCTCCTTAGTCTTGCTCACATGAAGGGAGAGGTTGTTGTCATGGCACCACACTGCCAGGTCTCTGACCTCCTCCTCATAGGCTGTATCATCGTTGTCGGTGATCAGGCCTACCACCGTTGTGTCATCGGCAAACTTAATGATGGTGTTGGAGTTGTGCCTGGCAGTGCAGTCATGAGTGAACAGGGAGTACAGGAGGGGACTAAGTACACAACCCTGAGGGGCCCCAGTGTTGAGGATCAGCGTGGCGGATGTGTTGCTACCTACCCTTACCACCTGGGGAGGCCCGTCAGGAAGTCCAGGATCCAGTTGCAGAGGGAGGTGTTTAGTCCCAGAGTCCTCAGCTTAGTGATGAACTTCGTGGGCACTATGGTGTTGAAGGCTGAGCTGTAGTCAATGAACAGCATTCTCACATAGGTGTTCCTTTTGTCCAGGTGGGAAAGGGCAGTGTGGAGTACAATAGAGATAATCTGTGAATCTTTTGGGGTGGTATACAAATTGGAGTGGGTCTAGGGTTTCTGGTGTTGATTTTGATTTATTATTATTTTTAAGTGGCCTTTTATTGTCCCCGGCACAAGGTGTACCTGTGTAATGATCATGCTGTTTAATCAGATTCTTGATATGTCACACCTGTCAGGTGGATGGATTATCTTGGCAAAGGAGAAGTGCTCACGAACATGGATGTAAACAAATGTGTACACAGAATGACAGGGATGTAAACAAATTTGTGCACCAAATTAGATAGAAATAAGCTTTTTTTGTGCGTCAAGAAAATGTCTGGTGTCTTTTATTTCAACTCATGAAACATGGGACCAACACTTTACATGTTGTGTTTATATTTTTTCAGTGTATCTATTGCTAACATGCTAACTTAGTGCTCTGTGTTGACTCACCAGTTGATGAAGATGTTGTTTGAGCACGGTGAGGAGAGGATCGATGCTGAGCTCATCTCCTTCTGTATCAACCTGGCAGCTAACAAGAAGAACGCTCAGCTCATCTGTGAAGGTAGGGAAGACCACTGTAAGTTATACAGCTCATCTGTGAAGGTAGGGAGGTCCACTATGAGTTATACAGCTCATCTGTGAAGGTAGAGAGGACCAATATCAGTTATACAGCTCATCTGTGAAGGTAGGGAGGTCCACTATCAGTTATACAGCTCATCTGTGAAGGTAGGGAGGACCAATATCAGTTATACAGCTCATCTGTGAAGGTAGGGAGGTCCACTATGAGTTATACAGCTCACCTGTGAAGGTAGGGAGGACCACTATCAGTTATACAGCTCATCTGTGAAGGTACAGACCACATATGTATCAGAGATGGTCTGGTGATCTAAGAACAATAGAAATATGTCCAAGACTCATTGTCACCTTCCATGTGTCATAAATTAATTCATTTGTATAAATATTTCACAGGCTGTTGAATAAGTAATGAATGCTTCCCTTCCCTCAGGTAATGGTCTGAAGATGTTGATGAAGAGAGCTCTGAAGCTGAAGGATCCTTTACTTATGAAGATGATACGAAACATCTCTCAACACGACGGACCACCCAAACACCTCTTCATCGTTAGTACTAAATTCATGTTGGATTTGAATGACTTGATCAAGCAGATGTTGTGACTGGATTGGTTGAAAAGACTAATGAAGAACACATTGAAGCTCCCAGCAATGAAGCCATATAAAAGCATCCAGTTCCCATGAGGCAGCAGAGATATTAAGAGACTGTATGAATGAGGTGTTGCTAAGTGACTTACTAACCGAATGGTCTCCTCCAGGACTATGTAGGAGACCTGGCAGCCCAGATCACTCCTGATGAAAATGAAGAGTATGTGATCGAGTGTCTGGGGACCCTGGCTAACCTCACTATCGCTGATCTGGACTGGGAACTGGTGTTGAAGGAGTACAACCTGGTACCTTACTTTAAAGATAGGCTCAAACCAGGTGAGTGAATTCTATAACCACCCTGAGGAAGCGATGCCCACTCATTCCACCACAAAGCCCTCACCTACAGAGAGATGAACCTAGAGAAGAGTACCCTTAGCCAGCTGGTTCTGGGGCTCTGTTCACAAACACAAACAGACCCCACAAAGCCTCAGGACAGCAACACAATTAGACCCAACCAAATTATGAGAAACCAAATAGATAACTATTTAACTCACTGGAAAGAATCAACAAAAAAACTAGAATGCTATTTGGCCCTAAACAAAGAATACACAGTGGCAGAATACCTGACCACTGTGACTGACCCAAACATAAGAACATCCTTAACTATGTACAGACTCAGTGAGCATAGCCTTGCTATTGAGAGAGGCTGCCATTGGCAGACCTGGCTCTCGAGATAAGACAGGATATGTGTCCACTGCCCACAAGAAGAGGTGGCCACTGAGCTGCACTTCCTAACCTCCTGCCAAATGTATGACCACATTAGAAATACATACTTCCCTCAAATCAAATGTATTTATCAAGCCCTTCTTACATCAGCTGATGTCTCAAAGTGCTGTACAGAAACCCAGCCTAAAACCCCAAACAGCAAGCAATGCAGGTGAGGAAGCACGGTGCCTAGGAAAAACTCCTAGAAAGGCCAAAACCTAGGAAGAAACCTAGAGAGGAACCAGGCTATGTGGGGTGGCCAGTCCTCTTCTGGCTGTGCCGGGTGGAGATTATAACAGAATATGGCCAAGATGTTCAAATGTTCATAGATGACCAGCATGGTCGAATAATAATAATCACAGTAGTTGTAGAGGATGCAACAGGTCAGCACCTCAGGAGGAAATGTCAGTTGGCTTTTCATAGCCACAGATCACACAGAACCACAAAGAATTTGAAAACAAATCAAACATTTATAAACTCCCATATCTGTTAACCAAACAACATAAATACCAGCTATATTTACCTGTTTATTTATCTTCCCCCACTACATTACTAAAACACCGTCCATAGCTGATTATAACACTCTGGAAATGTCTATCTTTTTGAGATCTTTTTCAGTGCAATATTTACCGTTAGATTCTACATTGTTTTTGTTGATGTTGCTTTGTATCTTCTCACTTTGGTTTGTTTTTTCCCCTTGCTTTGGCCATGTAAATACGTTTCCCGTGCCAATAAAGCCCTTTTCATTTGATTTGAATTGATAGAAAGAGACTCAAACTAGGTAACTACATCACTGAAGAAGAGTGGATTTAGTTTCTGAGAGAATACGGAGGTGTTCTAAAGGTGTTCTAAAGGTGTTCTAAAGGTGTTCTAAAGGTGTTCTAAAGAAACTGTAGTTATGAAAACTAGAAGAACAGGAGTTCACCTTTTGTACCCTCTGACCCCTGTACTCTGTGTGTTGTCATCAGGCTCTCTGACCCCTGACCTCTGTGTGTTATCATCAGGTTCTCTGACCCCTGAACTCTGTTTGTTGTCATTAGGCTCTCTAACCCCTGACACCTGCCCTCTGTGTGTTGTCATCAGGCTCTCTAACCCCTGACCCTTGACCTCTGTGTGTTGTCATCAGGCTCTGCAGAGGATGACCTGATACTAGAGGTGGTGATCATGATCGGGACGGTGTCCATGGACGACAGCTGTGCCGCCATGTTGGCCAAGTCTGGCATCATCCCTGCTATCATAGAACTACTCAACGGTAAGACAGACATCTTCCCTGCTATTCTAGAACTACTGAATCATCAGACATCATCCCTGCTATTGTAGAACTACTGAATCATCAGACATCATCCCTGTATTGTAGAACTACTGAATGGTAAGACCTCATCCCTGCTATTATAGAACTACTGAATGGTAAGACCTCATCCCTGCTATTATAGAACTACTGAATGGTAAGACAGACATCATCCCTGCTATCATAGAACTACTGAATGGTAAGACCTCATCCCTGCTATTATAGAACTACTGAATGGTAAGACATCATCCCTGCTATTATAGAACTACTGAATGGTAAGACAGACATCATCCCTGCTATTATAGAACTACTGAATGGTAAAACAGACATCATCCCTGCTATTCTAGAACTACTGAATCATCAGACATCATCCCTGCTATTGTAGAACTACTGAATCATCAGACATCATCCCTGTATTGTAGAACTACTGAATGGTAAGACAGACATCATCCCTGCTATTCTAGAACTACTGAATCATCAGACATCATCCCTGCTATTGTAGAACTACTGAATTGTAAGACAGACATCATCCCTGCTATCATAGAACTACTGAATGGTAAGACAGACATCATCCCTGCTATTGTAGAACTACTGAATTGTAAGACAGACATCATCCCTGCTATTGTAGAACTACTGAATTGTAAGACATCCTCTCTGCTATTATAGAACTACTGAATGGTAAGACATCATCTCTGTTATTATAGAACTACTGAATGGTAAGACATCATCTCTGTTATTATAGAACTACTGAATGGTAAGACATCATCTCTGTTATTATAGAACTACTGAATGGTAAGACATCATCTCTGTTATTATAGAACTACTGAATGGTAAGACATCATCTCTGTTATTATAGAACTACTGAATGGTAAGACATCATCTCTGTTATTATAGAACTACTGAATGGTGAGGCACCAACTCCATATTAATGCTCATGATGTTCGACGAGCAGGTGTCCACATACTTTTGGTCATGTAGTGTATGTACATATAGGTAGGGATAAAGTGACTAGGCAACAGGATAGATAATAGACAGTAACAGCAGTATACTGTAGGTGGGGATAAAGGATAGATAATAGACAGTAACAGCAGTATACTGTAGGTAGGGATAAAGGATAGATAATAGACAGTAACAGCAGTATACTGTAGGTAGGGGTAAAGGATAGATAATAGCCAGTAACAGCAGTATACTGTAGGTAGGATAGATAATAGACAGTAACAGCAGTAAAGGATAAAGGATAGATAATAGACAGTAACAGCAGTATACTGTAGGTAGGGTAAAGGATAGATAATAGACAGTAACAGCAGTATACTGTAGGTAGGGGTAAAGGATAGATAATAGACAGTAACAGCTGTATGTAGGTGTAGGTAGTGGGTAGGGATAAAGGATAGACAGTAACAGCAGTATACTGTAGGTAGGGTAAAGGATAGATAATAGCCAGTAACAGCAGTATACTGAGGTAGGGGTAAAGGATAGATAATAGACAGTAACAGCAGTATAAAGGATGATAATAGACAGTAACAGCAGGGTAGGGTAAAGGATAGATAATAGACAGTAACAGCAGTATACTGTAGGTAGGGGTAAAGGATAGTAATAGACAGTAACAGCTGTGTACTGTAGGTAGGGATAAAGGATAGGTAATAGACAGTAACAGCAGTATACTGTGGGTAGGGATAAAGGATAGATAATAGACAGTAACAGCAGTATACTGTAGGTGTAGGGGTAAAGGATAGATAATAGACAGTAACAGCAGTATATTGTAGGTAGGGGTAAAGGATAGATAATAGACAGTAACAGCAGTATACTGTAGGTAGGGGTAAAGGATAGATAATAGACAGTAACAGCTGTGTATGTGATGAGTCAAAAGAGTTGGTGCAAAGGGTCATTGCAGATAGTCCGGGTAGCTAAGGATTACCTAACTGTTTATCAGTCTGACGGCTTGGGGTCGAAGCTGTTCAGGGTCCCGTTGGTTCCAGACTTGGTGCATCGGTGCCACTTGCTGTGCGGTAGCAGAGAGAACAGTCTATGACTTGGGTGGCTGGTGTCTTTGACTATTTTTAAGGCCTTCCTCTGATACCGCCTGGTATAATTCCTTAGTTACAGTGCATTCGGAAAGTATTCAGACCCCATTACTTTTTCCACATTTTGTTACTTTACAGCTAAAATTGATTTAAATAAGAAAAGATTCCCAAGAACACAGTGGCCTCCATCATTCTTAAATTGAAGAAATTTGGAACCAGAGCTGACTGCCCAGCCAAAGAAACCTGGCATGGTCCTTACGGTGAAGCATGGTGGCGGCATCATCATGCTGTGAGGATGTTTTTCAGCGCCAGGGACTGGGAGACTAGTCTGGATCGAGGGAAAGATGAATGGAGCAAAATACAGAGAGATCCTTGATGAAAACCCGCTCCAGAGCACTCAGGACCTTACACTGGGGTGAAGGTTCACCTGCTAACAGGACAACAACCCTAAGCATACAGCCAAGACAATGGAAGAGTGGCTTCGGGACAAGTCTCTGAATGTCCTTGAGTTGCCCAGCCAGAGCCCGGACTTGAACCCTATCGAACATCTCTGGAGAGACCTGAAAATAGCTGTGCACCGACGCTCCCCATCCAACTTGGTGTGCCAAGCTTGTAGCGTCATACCCAAGAAGACTTGAGGCAGTAATCGCTGCCAAAGATGCTTCAACAAAGTACAGAGTAAAGGGTCTGAATTATGTCATATTTGTGATATTTCAGTTTTGTATTTTTAATAAATGTGCAAACATTTCTAAAAACCTGTTTTTGCTTTGTCCTTATGGGGTATTGTGATGTCATTATGGGGTATTGTGATGTCCTTATGGGGTATTGTGATGTCATTATGATTGTCATTATGGGGTATTGTGATGGGGGCGGGAGTGGGGGGTGGGGACTATTTAATGCATTTTAGAATATGGCTGTCACGTAGCAAAACGTGTAAAAAGTCAAGGGGTCTGAATACTTTCTGAATGCACCGTGAACACCGAGGAATTTGAAGCTCTCGATCTGCTCCACTACAGACCCGTTGACGTGAACGGGTGGCATGCTCGGCCCTCTGTTTCCTGTAGTCCACCATCAGCTCCTTTTTGTCTTGCTCACGTTAAGAGAGATGTTCTCCTGGCACCACGCTGCCAGGTCTCTGACCTCCTCTCTATAGGCCGTCTCATCATCGTCAGGGGTCAGGCCTACCACCAGGTCTCTGACCTCCTCTCTATAGGCCGTCTCATCATCGTCTGGGGTCAGGCCTACCACCAGGTCTCTGACCTCCTCCCTATAGGCCGTCTCATCATCGTCAGGGGTCAGGCCTACCACCAGGTCTCTGACCTCCTCCCTATAGGCCGTCTCATCATCGTCAGGGGTCAGGCCTACCACCAGGTCTCTGACCTCCTCTCTATAGGCCGTCTCATCATCGTCTGGGGGTCAGGCCTACCACCAGGTCTCTGACCTCCTCTCTATAGGCCGTCTCATCATCGTCAGGGGTCAGGCCTACCACCAGGTCTCTGACCTCTCTATAGGCCGTCTCATCATCGTCAGGGGTCAGGCCTACCACCAGGTCTCTGACCTCCTCTATAGGCCGTCTCATCATCGTCAGGGGTCAGGCCTACCACCAGGTCTCTGACCTCCTCTCTATAGGCCGTCTCATCATCGTCAGGGGTCAGGCCTACCACCAGGTCTCTGACCTCCTCTCTATAGGCCGTCTCATCATCGTCAGGGGTCAGGCCTACCACCAGGTCTCTGACCTCCTCTCTATAGGCCGTCTCATCATCGTCAGGGGTCAGGCCTACCACCAGGTCTCTGACCTCCTCTCTATAGGCCGTCTCATCATCGTCAGGGGTCAGGCCTACCACCAGGTCTCTGACCTCCTCTCTATAGGCCGTCTCATCATCGTCAGGGGTCAGGCCTACCACCAGGTCTCTGACCTCCTCTCTATAGGCCGTCTCATCATCGTCAGGGGTCAGGCCCTCATCACCTCCTCTCTATAGGCCGTCTCATCATCGTCAGGGGTCAGGCCTACCACCAGGTCTCTGACCTCCTCTCTATAGGCCGTCTCATCATCGTCAGGGGTCAGGCCTACCACCAGGTCTCTGACCTCCTCTCTATAGGCCGTCTCATCATCGTCAGGGGTCAGGCCTACCACCAGGTCTCTGACCTCCTCTCTATAGGCCGTCTCATCATCGTCAGGGGTCAGGCCTACCACCAGGTCTCTGACCTCCTCCCTATAGGCCGTCTCATCATCGTCAGGGGTCAGGCCTACCACCAGGTCTCTGACCTCTCTATAGGCCGTCTCATCATCGTCAGGGGTCAGGCCTACCACCAGGTCTCTGACCTCCTCTCTATAGGCCGTCTCATCATCGTCAGGGGTCAGGCCTACCACCAGGTCTCTGACCTCCTCTCTATAGGCCGTCTCATCATCGTCAGGGGTCAGGCCTACCACCAGGTCTCTGACCTCCCTATAGGCCGTCTCATCATCGTCAGGGGTCAGGCCTACCACCAGGTCTCTGACCTCCTCTCTATAGGCCGTCTCATCATCGTCAGGGGTCAGGCGTTCCACCGGCGTCAGCAAACTTAATGATGCCGTTGAAGTCGCGCTGCATGGGTGAACAGGAAGTACAGGAAGGGACTAAGCATGCACCCCTCCGTGTTTAATACAGGGTACTGTGTTTAATAGTCACATGTACAGGGTACTGTGTTTAATAGTCACATGTACTGTGTTTAATAGTCACATGGGTACAGTCCATAGGGGGAGCAGGTAGCTGTCTAGTGGTGGCTGTTCAGCAGCCTGATGGTCTGAGGGTAGAAACTATTGGCCAGTCTTACAGTTTTTGCCATGATGCTCCCATACTGCCCCCATCTGGGTGATTTAAGCAGGGAGAACAGGGCGTGGCTGGGGTCCATGATGCTCCCATACTGCCCCCCGTCTGGGTGATTGAAGCGGGGAGAACAGGGCGTGGCTGGGGTCCATGATGCTCCCATACTACCCCGTCTGAGTGATTGAAGCCGGGAGAACAGGGCGTGGTTCGGGTGGCTGGGGTCCATGATGATGTTCTTGGCCTTCCTGAGACACCTGGTGGTGTAGGTGTCCTGTAGGGCAGGCAGTGAGCACCAAACGGTGCGTTCAGCTGCACGTATCACACTCTGTAGTGCCTTGCAGTCAGTGGCGGTGGAGTTGCCGTACCAGGCTGTGATGCAGCCTGACAGAATGCTCACCATGGTGCTCCTGTAGAACACTGTGATGCAGCCTGATAGAATGCCTCGATGGTGCTCCTGTAGAACACTGTGATGCAGCCTGACAGAATGCTCTCCATGGTGCTCCTGTAGAACACTGTGATGCAGCCTGACAGAATGCTCTCCATGGTGCTCTGAGAACACTGTGATGCAGCCTGACAGAATGCTCTCCATGGTGCTCCTGTAGAACACTGTGATGCAGCCTGACAGAATGCTCTCCATGGTGCTCCTGTAGAACACTGTGATGCAGCCTGACAGAATGCTCTCCATGGTGCTCCTGTAGAACACTGTGATGCAGCCTGACAGAATGCTCTCCATGGTGCTCCTGTAGAACACTGTGATGCAGCCTGACAGAATGCTCTCCATGGTGCTCCTGTAGAACACTGTGATGCAGCCTGACAGAATGCTCTCCATGGTGCTCCTGTAGAACACTGTGATGCAGCCTGACAGAATGCTGACAGAATGTGATGCAGCCTGACATTCTCCATGGTGCTCCTGTAGAACACTGTGATGCAGCCTGACAGAATGCTCTCGATGGTGCTTCTGTAGAACACTGTGATGCAGCCTGACAGAATGCTCTCCATGGTGCTCCTGTAGAACACTGTGATGCAGCCTGACAGAATGCTCTCCATGGTGCTCCTGTAGAACACTGTGATGCAGCCTGACAGAATGTTCTCCATGGTGCTCTGTAGAACACTGGATGCAGCCTGACAGAATGCTGGTAGAACACTGTGATGCAGCCTGACAGAATGCTCTCCATGGTGCTCCTGTATGGTGCTGACAGAATGCTGTAGAACACTGTGATGCAGCCTGACAGATGCAGCCTGACTCTCGATGGTGCTTCTGTAGAACACTGTGAGGGCCCTCGGGACGGGACAGATTTCTTCAGCATCCTGAAGTTGAAGTTGTGCCTTCTTCACCACAGTGTTCATGCGGTTAGACCATTTCAACTTCTCTGGGATGTGTCTGCCAAGGAATTTAAGTTATTGACCGTCTTCACAGTTGATGAGAATGGGGACGTGTCCAGCCTGGTTCCTCATGAAGTCCACAATCGGCTCCTTTGTTTTGCTAACGAGAGAGAGGTTGTTTACCTGGCACGACGCCATCAGAGTGCTGTTTCATCATTGTTGGTAACTAGGTCTGTCGTGTCGTCAGTGAACTTGACATTGGAGTTGGAACTGTGTGAGGCCAGTCAGTCATGGGTATACAGGGAGTACAGGAAGGGACTGAGGACGCACCCTTGTGGGGTCCCCGTGTTGAGAATCAGTGTCGAGGATGTAATGTTGTCTACCTTCACCTGTGGTCGGCCCATCAGGAAGTCCAGGACCCAGTTGCAGAGGGAGGAGTTCAGACCCAGGGCTGTGAGATTTGTAATGAGCTGATAGGACACTATGGTATTTAAGGTCCAGCTGTAGTCAATGAACAGCATCCTCACATATGCTTTCCTTTTGTCCAGGTGAGTGAGGGCAGTGTGCAGTGCCGTGGCGGTGCGTTGTCGTGGATCTGTCAGGGCGGTAGGAGAATTGAAGAGGGTGCAGTGTGTCGAGGAGTTGATATGGGCTTTGACTGATGAGACCTGGATCAGAACCAATATGACAGGGCTTCTTATTGAACCGATGAGACCCGGATCAGAACCAATATGACAGGGCTTCTTATTGAACTGATGAGACCTTCATCAGAACCAATATGACAGGGCTTCTTATTGAACTGATGGAGAAGTGGAGCGGCTATCCGTATCTTTTCAGACGATTCGGAAACGATACCCTTTCCGGCGAAATACAGACCTCTCACAACATTGCTCATCCTCATACATAACAAACCCTTCATACTGTGCATGTGGCTGTAAAAACAATGATCTGAACGATGTTAAAGGTTGATCTGTGGTGGAGTTTTAGATATCAGGTTTGGTTTCCCTTCTTGACGAAGCCACTCTGTGTGTCTAAGATGGCTGTTTCTCCCTGCAGCCCAACAGGAGGACGATGAGTTTGTGTGTCAGATCGTCTATGTGTTTTACCAGATGGTGTTTCACCAGGCTACCAGGGAGGTCATCATTAAAGAGACACGTATCCTTCCTACCCACAATGCACTGCTTCTTACGTTTAAAACATGTTGATGCATAGTTAATTTTGTGTGAAAGCGTGAAATATAATTTTTCAGTTTTAACTATTAAAGCCCATTATTCTCTGAATGTTCTTCCTCATCATCATCATCCTCCTCCTCCTATGAAAAACCACTTCATTACTGTACGTTGGCTGTTTGGGCCTTGAACCAGCGACCTCAGACTTCCCAGAGCTGTAACCCTTAACCCTCATCTCAGAGGCTCCGGCGTACCTTATCGACCTGATGCACGACAAGAATGCTGAGATACGCAAGGTCTGTGACAACACTCTGGACATAATCGCTGTAAGTAACAGACTATTACTGAATGAAACCCTATAACAGAGGTAGAAACACACGCCACTACTGGAACTGAGGGGTATCCTCCTGTAACCCCAGTCTCTCTGAGGGGTATCCTCCTGTGTAACCTCTCTGAGTCTCTCTGTAACCCCAGGAGGGGTGTCATCCTCCTGTAACCCCAGTCTCTCTGAGGGGTATCCTCCTGTAACCCCAGTCTCTCTGAGGGGTATCCTCCTGTAACCCCAGTCTCTCTGAGGGGTATCCTCCTGTAACCCCAGTCTCTCTGAGGGGTATCCTCCTGTAACCCCAGTCTCTCTGAGGGTATCCTCCTGTAACCCCCAGTCTCTCTGAGGGCATCCTCCTGTAACCCCCAGTCTCTCTGAGGGGCATCCTCCTGTGTAGCCCCAGTCTCTCTGAGGGGTATCCTCCTGTGTAACCCAGTCTCTCTGAGGGGTATCCTCCTGTAACCCCAATCTCTCTGAGGGGTATCCTCCTGTGTGTAACCCCAGTCTCTCTGAGGGGTATCCTCCTGTGTGTAGCCCCAGTCTCTCTGAGGGGCATCCTCCTGTGTAAGGGCCCTCCTGTCTCTCTGAGGGGTATCCTCCTGTGTAACCCAGTCTCTCTGAGGGTATCCTCCTGTGTAACCCCAGTCTCTCTGAGGGTATCCTCCTGTGTAACCTCTCTGAGGGTATCCTCCTGAACCCCAGTCTCTCTGGGGTATCCTCCTGTAACCCCAGTCTCTCTGAGGGTATCCTCCTGTGTAACCCAGTCTCTCTGAGGGGTATCCTCCTGTAACCCCAGTCTCTCTGAGGGGTATCCTCCTGTGTAACCCCAGTCTCTCTGAGGGTATCCTCCTGTGTAACCCCAGTCTCTCTGAGGGTATCCTCCTGTGTAACCCCAGTCTCTCTGAGGGTATCCTCCTGTGTAACCCCAGTCTCTCTGAGGGGTATCCTCCTGTGTAACCCAGTCTCTCTGAGGGGTATCCTCCTGTGTAACCCCAGTCTCTCTGAGGGGTATCCTCCTGTGTAACCCCAGTCTCTCTGAGGGGTATCCTCCTGTGTAACCCAGTCTCTCTGAGGGGTATCCTCCTGTGTAGCCCCAGTCTCTCTGAGGGGTATCCTCCTGTAACCCCAGTCTCTCTGAGGGGTATCCTCCTGTGTAACCCAGTCTCTCTGAGGGGTATCCTCCTGTAACCCCAGTCTCTCTGAGGGGTATCCTCCTGTAACCCCAGTCTCTCTGAGGGGTATCCTCCTGTGTAACCCAGTCTCTCGTGAGGGGTATCCTCCTGTAACCCCAGTCTCTCTGAGGGTATCCTCCTGTAACCCCAATCTCTCTGAGGGGTATCCTCCTGTGTTTAACCCCAGTCTCTCTGAGGGGTTATCCTCCTGTGTATACAAGTCTCTCTGAGGGGTATCCTCCTGTAACCCCAGTCTCTCTGAGGGGTATCGTCCCTGTGTAACCCCAGTCTCTCTGAGGGGTATCCTCCTGTGTAACCCCAGTCTCTCTGAGGGGTATCCTCCTGTGTAACCCCAGTCTCTCTGAGGGGTATCCTCCTGTGTAACCCCAGTCTCTCTGAGGGGTATCCTCCTGTGTAACCCCAGTCTCTCTGAGGGGTATCCTCCTGTAACCCCAGTCTCTCTGAGGGGTATCCTCCTGTGTAACCCAGTCTCTCTGAGGGTATCCTCCTGTAACCCCAATCTCTCTGAGGGGTATCCTCCTGTGTTTAACCCCAGTCTCTCTGAGGGTTATCCTCCTGTGTATACAAGTCTCTCTGAGGGGTATCCTCCTGTAACCCCAGTCTCTCTGAGGGGTATCCTCCTGTAACCCAGTCTCTCTGAGGGGTATCCTCCTGTGTAACCCCAGTCTCTCTGAGGGGTATCCTCCTGTGTAACCCAGTCTCTCTGAGGGGCATCCTCCTGTAACCCCAGTCTCTCTGAGGGTATCCTCCTGTGTAACCCAGTCTCTCTGAGGGGCATCCTCCTGTAACCCCAGTCTCTCTGAGGGGTATCCTCCTGTGTAACCCCAGTCTCTCTGAGGGGTATCCTCCTGTGTGTAGCCCCAGTCTCTCTGAGGGGTATCCTCCTGTGTGTAGCCCCAGTCTCTCTGAGGGCATCCTCCTGTGTAACCCAGTCTCTCTGAGGGGTATCCTCCTGTGTAACCCAGTCTCTCTGAGGGGTATCCTCCTGTGTAACCCCAGTCTCTCTGAGGGGTATCCTCCTGTGTAACCCAGTCTCTCTGAGGGGTATCCTCCTGTAACCCCAGTCTCTCTGAGTGGTATCCTCCTGTGTAACCCCAGTCTCTCTGAGGGGTATCCTCCTGTGTAACCCAGTCTCTCTGAGGGGTATCCTCCTGTAACCCCAGTCTCTCTGAGGGTATCCTCCTGTGTAACCCAGTCTCTCTGAGGGTTATCCTCCTGTGTAACCCCAGTCTCTCTGAGGGGTATCCTCCTGTGTGTAGCCCCAGTCTCTCTGAGGGGTATCCTCCTGTGTAACCCAGTCTCTCTGAGGGGTATCCCCCTGTGTGTAACCCCAGTCTCTCTGAGGGGTATCCTCCTGTGTGTAACCCCAGTCTCTCTGAGGGGTATCCTCCTGTGTAACCCAGTCTCTCTGAGGGGTATCCTCCTGTGTAACCCCAGTCTCTCTGAGGGGTATCCTCCTGTGTAGCCCCAGTCTCTCTGAGGGGTATCCTCCTGTAACCCCAGTCTCTCTGAGGGGTATCCTCCTGTGTAACCCAGTCTCTCTGAGGGGTATCCTCCTGTAACCCCAGTCTCTCTGAGGGGTATCCTCCTGTAACCCCAGTCTCTCTGAGGGGTATCCTCCTGTGTAACCCAGTCTCTCGTGAGGGGTATCCTCCTGTAACCCCAGTCTCTCTGAGGGGTATCCTCCTGTAACCCCAATCTCTCTGAGGGGTATCCTCCTGTGTTTAACCCCAGTCTCTCTGAGGGTTATCCTCCTGTGTATACAAGTCTCTCTGAGGGGTATCCTCCTGTAACCCCAGTCTCTCTGAGGGGTATCGTCCTGTGTGTAACCCCAGTCTCTCTGAGGGGTATCCTCCTGTGTAACCCCAGTCTCTCTGAGGGGTATCCTCCTGTGTAACCCCAGTCTCTCTGAGGGGTATCCTACTGTGTAACCCCAGTCTCTCTGAGGGGTATCCTCCTGTGTAACCCCAGTCTCTCTGAGGGGTATCCTCCTGTATCCCAGTCTCTCTGAGGGGTATCCTCCTGTGTAACCCAGTCTCGCTGAGGGGTATCCTCCTGTGTAACCCCAGTCTCTCTGAGGGGTATCCTCCTGTATCCCAGTCTCTCTGAGGGGTATCCTCCTGTATCCCAGTCTCTCTGAGGGGTATCCTCCTGTGTAACCCCAGTCTCTCTGAGGGGTATCCTCCTGTGTAACCCCAGTCTCTCTGAGGGGTATCCTCCTGTGTAACCCCAGTCTCTCTGAGGGGTATCCTCCTGTAACCCCAGTCTCTCTGAGGGGTATCCTCCTGTAACCCCAGTCTCTCTGAGGGGTATCCTCCTGTAACCCCAGTCTCTCTGAGGGGTATCCTCCTGTAACCCCAGTCTCTCTGAGGGTTATCCTCCTGTGTAACCCCAGTCTCTCTGAGGGGTATCCTCCTGTGTAACCCCAGTCTCTCTGAGGGGTATCCTCCTGTGTAACCCCAGTGTCTCTGAGGGGTATCCTCCTGTAACCCCAGTCTCTCTGAGGGGTATCCTCCTGTGTTACGCACGCCTCTATGAAGAGGGAACGCAACACCCTGCTACAACTATACTCTCCGTGAAGCGAAAAAGGTATGGACTGTAGGTGCAAGTAAGAATGACAACAGGCAGAATGTGGTACCGTTTACAAGGACTTTATTCCTTTACACGGTAATATGGGGAAAAGGGGCTGGACGGAACCAAAGCAAAGAAAGTAAATCTCAAAGCCCCCTCTCTCCTATCTTACCTGCCTACCCACTACTTACCTAATTTAGCACCACCTGGTGCCCTAACCAAAATACAAGGGGTGGTCCGCCCAGGTCTTACCTAGTGTGCCTAGACAGCGATTATGCTACGGGTATATGTATGCCCGCGGGCCTCTTGCCTAAACACTCCCTAGGTGCCTTCCCCTTTCCCCCCTGGGAACAAATGAAACAGAATATTAAACAATTTTAAACAAACTAAGAAACAAAAGGATGTCAAATAAGCTCTATCTGAGCAACAAACTCACAGAACATACCACTTTCCAACAAAATCAACCTCTATCACAATCAATCTCAGCAATCCCTACCTCCAGCAAAATCTCTACCTCCAAAAAGAAGAGATCTCTAACAAATCTCTAACAAATCTCTAACAAATCTCTAACAAATCTACCTCCAGCAAAATCCTCTACAAAAAAAGATCTCCTGAACAGAACACTGGCTTTTATATAGCTTCTGAAGGAATGGGGAATTGGAGACAGCTGTGTCTTGACGAGGGGGCGGGGTCAGCTCTCCAATTAGCCCTGGAGTCGACCAATCAGCTGCTTGAGGGATTTCAGGAAGCCATTTCCTGAAATAAACACATGCAAATACACAAACTACAACACATAATCTGGGGAACGTAACACGCCCACCACAAAAATTGCAAACCTAGTTTTGCAATAATAAATACCAACGTATCCCCAGTTAGTAAACCCGTGATAGAGCGTCAGCAACCACATTCGCCGAGCCCTTCACATAAGCTATCTGTACATTATATCTTTGCACAATCAGAGCCCACCGCATAAGGTGGCGGTTCTGGTTGTACATTTGTTAGTAGGAACTGGTTACCTGACCTGGTTTTTGGCAATGGACCTACACAATCAATTATCACTCTTTCAAACGGTTCCCCTACCACAGGAATCGGGCAGAGTGGCGCTCGTGGAACTGTTTGATTCACTTTCCCAGTGAGTTGACATATGTGACATGTTTTACAAAATTGGACCACGTCAGACTTCAAACCTGGCCAGAAGAAATGACCAAGGATCCGGTTATAGGTCTTTGTGATCCCCAAGTGTCCAGACCACGCCTGGTCATGGGCGAGTGACAGCACCTGCTGTCGGAACGGTGTAGGAACAACCACTTGACACACTTCACTCCATTCATTAATGGTGTCATGAGATGCCCATTTGCGCATCAAAACTCCTGCTTCCATAAAGTAGGCAGTCTCTCTAGTTTTAGCTTCCTCAATGGAAATTACCGAAGCAAAACACTTGCGAAGACTGGTGTCTTCTTTTGACATTCAATCACCTTCTCAGGGGTGACAGACAAAAGAATGTCATGTAATTGGGGCGCGATTTCGTTTTCCCCTGCCTTAGTTTTTACGGGGTAAAAACTGTCGGCAATGCAGAAGGAATACTCAGTGCATTGTCTTCTACCTCAACATTCTCAAAAATAGAACTAGTCAAATCCACCACATCTCCTAGCTTGCGAGATTGTGCCCTCGTTAACACACAAGCAGGAAAAACATGTGGAAATGCTTGAACCAATTTCTCATCTGTAGTTCTGATTTCTGGGTTGTCTACTACCTCTAACACAGGAGTGACATTACCACCAGCAATATCATTCCCTAGTAGCAATTTCACTCCTGATACTGGCAGTGTAGACACTACACCAACACGGAAACGTCCTGATACCAAGTCTGACACTAAGAGGACCCAGTGTAATGGTACAGGTACGGTTTTTGTCTCTATCCCCTGTAATATGACATGTGAGCCACAATACGTTTCAGGAGACCAGGGTAAAGCATCAGTAATGATTACTGACTGCGCCGCCCGGTGTCACGTAGGATTTGGATAGGCTTTTGATCAGTTGGTTCTCCTGTTAAGGAAACATAACCGGCAGAGATAAACGGAGCATAGACAGGATCCGGTTTCTCAAATGCTGAGTCAATCTCTCGATCCAATGGACGATCCAAAGACTTGACTAAACCCAAACTTTTCATTTTTGGGGACGGTGACTGGGACTGTTGCGGTTTATTTTTCAAAACTGGGCAGTCCGCAATCACGTGACCCTTTTGGTGACAGTAAAAACATTCACGGACTTCATGAAAAGGCTTAGGGTTGTCAGAGGAAAAGCGACCTGAACGAGGAACTGATGACGTAATCGTCCGGCCTTCAAAACGTGGTGCACCAAAGACAGTCTTGTGTGTCAAAGCGTACTCATCTGCCAACACTGCTGCTTGGGCCAATGTCACCACTTTCTGTTCATTTAAATGAACTACAAGTCTATCTGGGAGGTTGCTTTAAAGTCCTCCAACAGCATCACCTCCCGAATATCAGCAAAGGTATTAGCTTTGCTGGCTGAACACCAACGACTAAACAGAGACTCTTTGTCCCTAGCAAATTCAACAAATGTACGGTGAGATGTTTTTGTGGTTCCTGAAGCGCTGCCTGTAAGCTTCAGGCACCAACTCATAAGCCCGCAACACGGTAGTTTTAACTGTATCGTAGTGTAAACTGTCTTCCAGGGAGAGAGCAGCTATTACTTCCTGGGCTTTCCCAGACAATTTACATTGTAACAGAAGCGGCCAAACCTCGAGTGGCCAATGCAGCGCAGCGGCCACACGCTCAAACGCAGAGAAATAATAATCAACTTCCGACTCTCGGAATGGAGGGACTAAAGCTATGTTTTTACTCACATCGAAGTGGGCTTGATGATGAGCAGCTTGTGGAGTCGCACTGGAGCCAGCATCTAGCTCCAGTTGTCGGATCCTCACCTCCTTGTCAGCTTCTATTTTCCTAATTTCAAGTTCAAAATTAATCTGTCTCTCTTTATCTTTTTGCTCCATTTCTAACCGAGCCAGCCTCACCTTCAGCCTAGCAGTCCCATCTGAACGACCCGAAGCAGAAGATAAAGGATTGAATCGGGGCAATGTAAAGGGGGTACGAGGAACCCCTTCCTCCGCCCCTGTCCTCTGACTTGGCATCAGAAAGTCTACCCGTCTCCTCTCTTGCAGTGAGAGAATCCGTTCTCTCACTAAACCTCCTGACTAGCACCAAAGCTCAGCCTTTAGGGCTTTCTCAGGGAATACAAATCCATAAAGGTCAGCTATAGCTTTAAGGTCTACTTTACGAAACCTCACTAAACAATCAATAGAGGGCGCTTCAAAAAAACTTGGAGATGGCTGAGGCAGCCATCTTATACAATGCAGTCTACTGAACACTAACTAAACAAGTCATCCAAACTCACAACCTACCATCACACCTCAATCACTAACCACAGAGAGAGCTCAGAGCAGCAGGGTCCGGTGGGTTTAATGGAAAGATCCCGGATGAGCCCCCATTATGTTACGCACGCCTCTGAAGAGGGAACGCAACACCCTGCTACAACTAAACTCTCCGTGAAGCGAAAAAGGTATGGACTGTAGGTGCAAGTAAGAATGACAACAGGCAGAATGTGGTACCGTTTACAAGGACTTTATTCCTTTACACGGTAATATGGGGAAAAGGGGCTGGACGGAACCAAAGCAAAGAGAGTAAATCTCAAAGCCCCCTCTCCTATCTTACCTGCCTACCCACTACTTACCTAATTTAGCACCACCTGGTGCCCTAACCAAATACAGGGGTGGTCCGCCCAGGTCTTACCTAGTGTGCCTAGACAGCGATTATGCTACGGGTATATGTATGCCCGCGGGCCTCTTGCCTAAACACTCCTAGGTGCCTTCCCCTTTCCCCCTGGGAACAAATGAAACAGAATATTAAACAATTTTAAACAAACTAAGAAACAAAAGGATGTCAAATAAGCTCTATCTGAGCAACAAACTCACAGAACATACCACTTTCCAACAAAATCAACCTCTATCACAATCAATCTCAGCAATCCCTACCTCCAGCAAAATCTCTACCTCCAAAAAGAAGAGATCTCTAACAAATCTCTAACAAATCTCTAACAAATCTCTAACAAATCTCTTA
>NC_056438.1:83709419-83729419 GCF_018296145.1 Oncorhynchus tshawytscha
AGGTAAATACTAGAGGAGGGAGAAGAGGTAGGAGTAGGGAGAGACAGATTTGGGACAGACCACTTTGTCCTGTTGACTCGTAACCCATCGGTTGCTAGCTGGCCTTTCTAACTGCTAGTCTACCTGCTGCCCCATCTGATACTTTATAAGACGGCTTTACTCAGAAGGCCTTTTGCTTTTCTGGTGTTCCATTCTGTGTTAGTGGAGTGAATGCTACAACTCTATTCAGGCTTATTGAAGGCAGCCACCTGCTGTTAATCTGATTCAACTTTATTATATATCCAATACAGTCTACTTCTCCACTTGAGAAACACAGAACCTCTAATGAATACAAGTCTATTATTTTATTCAGAGGAGAAAAATAAAATGAACTGTTTGCGCTGTCATTATCCTGTTGTCGAATTGCTTCATCTGGTTCAGAACAGAAAAGGGGTGATTGTCTAAAATAAACCACCAAAACGCTCCAAACATTTTCTCAGAAAGCAGTGATTACCAGCTACATCGGGCCGCTGTCACAGGACCATTAAAGGATGGAAATAACCGGAGACTGATATGGAAACCGAGAGTTGTTTTCTCTTAGTCATGAATTATTCTGTTTCCAACTGGAACGTGGGTGAGATTTATCTTTGACAGCAGAAGTGGGGTTTAGCTTTGATAGCTAAAGGTGGTTTTTTAGCTTTGATAGCTAAAGGTGGTTTTTTAGCTTTGATAGCTAAAGGTGGTTTTTAGCTTTGATAGCTAAAGGTGGGTTTTTAGCTTTGATAGCTAAAGGTGGTTTTTAGCTTTGATAGCTAAAGGTGGGTTTTTAGCTTTGATAGCTAAAGGTGGTTTTTAGCTTTGATAGCTAAAGGTGGTTTTTAGCTTTGATAGCTAAAGGTGGGTTTTTAGCTTTGATAGCTAAAGGTGGTTTTTAGCTTTGATAGCTAAAGGTGGGTTTTTAGCTTTGATAGCTAAAGGTGTTTTTTTTTAGCTTTGATAGCTAAAGGTGGGTTTTAGCTTTGATAGCTAAAGGTGGTTTTTAGCTTTGATAGCTAAAGGTGGGTTTTTAGCTTTGATAGCTAAAGGTGGGTTTTTAGCTTTGATAGCTAAAGGTGGGTTTTTAGCTTTGATAGCTAAAGGTGGTTTTTAGCTTTGATAGCTAAAGGTGGGTTTTTAGCTTTGATAGCTAAGGTGTTTTTTTAGCTTTGATAGCTAAAGGTGGGTTTTAGCTTTGATAGCTAAAGGTGGGTTTTTAGCTTTGATAGCTAAAGGTGGGTTTTTAGCTTTGATAGCTAAAGGTGGGTTTTTAGCTTTGATAGCTAAAGGTGGGTTTTTAGCTTTGATAGCTAAAGGTGGGTTTTTAGCTTTGATAGCAAAGGTGGGTTTTTAGCTTTGATAGCTAAAGGTGGGTTTTAGCTTTGATAGCTAAAGGTGGGTTTTAGCTTTGATAGCTAAAGGTGGGTTTTTTGCTTTGATAGCTAAAGGTGGGTTTTAGCTTTGATAGCTAAAGGTGGGTTTTTGGCTTTGATAGCTAAGGTGGGTTTTTGGCTTTGATAGCTAAGGTGGGTTTTAGCTTTGATAGCTAAAGGTGGGTTTTTAGCTTTGATAGCTAAAGGTGGGTTTTAGCTTTGATAGCTAAAGGTGGGTTTTTAGCTTTGATAGCTAAAGGTGGGTTTTTAGCTTTGATAGCTAAAGGTGGGTTTTTAGCTTTGATAGCTAAAGGTGGGTTTTTAGCTTTGATAGCTAAGGTGGGTTTTTAGCTTTGATAGCTAAAGGTGGTTTTTAGCTTTGATAGCTAAAGGTGGTTTTTAGCTTTGATAGCTAAAGGTGGGTTTTTAGCTTTGATAGCTAAAGGTGGGTTTTTAGCTTTGATAGCTAAAGGTGGGTTTTTAGCTTTGATAGCTAAAGGTGGGTTTTTAGCTTTGATAGCTAAAGGTGGGTTTTTAGCTTTGATAGCTAAAGGTGGGTTTTAGCTTTGATAGCTAAAGGTGGGGTTTTAGCTTTGATAGCTAAAGGTGGGTTTTAGCTTTGATAGCTAAAGGTGGGTTTTAGCTTTGATAGCTAAAGGTGGGTTTTTAGCTTTGATAGCTAAAGGTGGGTTTTTAGCTTTGATAGCTAAAGGTGGGTTTTTAGCTTTGATAGCTAAAGGTGGGTTTTTAGCTTTGATAGCTAAAGGTGGGTTTTTAGCTTTGATAGCTAAAGGTGGGTTTTAGCTTTGATAGCTAAAGGTGGGTTTTAAGCTTTGATAGCTAAAGGTGGGTTTTTGGCTTTGATAGCTAAAGGTGTTTTTTAAGCTTTGATAGCTAAAGGTGGGTTTTTGGCTTTGATAGCTAAAGGTGGGTTTTTAGCTTCGATAGCTAAAGGTGGGTTTTTGGCTCACATGTTACATAGACATTTTAGTCCTTTAGCAGACGCTCTGATCCAGATGAACTCAGTGGCCTTGTGGAGATTGGAATGTTGTGAGTTCAATCCCTTGCTGAGACTCCTAAAGACTGTACCATTGGACTTGATGCATCTCTGCCAGTTGGGGAACCCGATTGTTGAGCATAAACCTGCAGCAGCGAGTCACTGTTTAGATGTTTGCAGAGAAAGAAAGGGTGTTGTCCAGGGTCATGCCAAGGTTCTTTACACTCTGGGAGGGGGACACCTTGGAGTCAACTGTGATGGAGAGGTCTTGAAGCAGGAAGGCTTTCCCCAGGAGGAAGAGCAGCTCTGTCTTGTTGAGCTTGAGCCGGTGGGCCAACATCCAAGCTGGGGTATCTGCCAGGCACGCAAAGATGCGTGTCGCCACCTTGAGTGACATCTGCATAGCAGTGATAGGAGAGACCATGTGAGGATATGACAGAGCTGAGTTACTTGGTCTATAGAGAGAAGAGGAGAGGGCCTAGAAGCGAGCCCTGGGGACACCAGTAGTGAGAGTACATGGTGCAGACACAGATTTTCTCCACGGGTAGGCTGAAATCCAAGAGTGTGAGACTGAGATGCCCAGCCCTGAGAGGTTGGAGAGGAGGATCTGATAGAGCCTGAGACGCCCAGCCCTGAGAGGGTAGAGAGGAGGATCTGATAGAGCCTGAGACGTCCATCCCTGAGAGGGTGGAGAGGAGGATCTGATAGAGCCTGAGACACCCAGCCCTACAGTCCCTGGTTCGATTGGGAGTCCCATAGGGCGGCACACAATGGTGCTTTCAAGACAACTGGAGAACAAGGTTGAAACATGATGTCAGTGATCTTCAGGTCAGAGCTCTAGAAAGATGTCCGAGTTCCCGACTTGGAATCCCGAATTGGATGACCATTCAAAACATATTTTCCCAGTCGGAGCTCGCCCCCAGAGTTCCCAGTTGTCTTGAACTCACTGAAGTCTGACAGTTCCCAGTTCCCGAGTTTCCAGTTGTTTTGAAAGTCATGAAGTCATGCTGGATGGACAGCACGGCCAATGTTGAATGTTTATCCTTTTACGCTTGGAAAAGAGACCCTTAAACCCAGACTTGGACCACACACCCACTCCACTGAATAGCAGGCTAATGTTTGCTTTACAATGCTTGCAGTTAGCCACGGATTCCTTCAAGCCACTCATTGTTGAATTTGCGATTTCCAACTTGTTGTGTGATGTTTATGGCCGATGAGCACCCGATACTATACTTTTTCTTCATGATTTCTCTTCATATGACAAGGATTGAAAAGGATTTGCAAGTTGATTGTCGACTTGATTCATGATGACTGCTTGTCTAGCTTGATGTTGACAGTCCAATCAAAGATTTGACGTCGTTTCTCTGTGGCCAGTGACCTTGAGCCTTCTTGGATGGGCACTTCTAATATAACTCTATGGCAGCACCCAAGGGGCTCGAATTTTCGAGCTCTCCCTGTAGATGTTGCGGTGACGTAGTGTCTCCATGAGTGACAGAACGCTGAGCCAATCACGGCGCAACTAGAGAACATTACCAACCCCTGCGCTCCGTATTTTCCACTGGCTGGCCCACCACCACAGAATGCATTGAGTTGAGCTGAAACACCTGTGTTTTGGAAATGCCTTATTCAAGAACGCAAAAAAGAGACCATGTTTGTATGCGACTTTATTAACTTGATGATATATAGATTTGTTTAAACATGGTTTGCAAATTGATCTATGACACGTATTAATGCTAAAATAACATGCCCCAACTGCCCTGAATGACAGGTCACCACTGATTATACAGGAAATGTCACCACTGATCATACAGGAAAAAGAGCCATTTGGGTAGTAGTGTTCCTCCAGTATATGAATTGCTTGTCCCCTGTTCTGTCCCTACTTTCTCCCAGTTCCGTGGCCTACAGTTGACCTATACTATAGTATATTTAGTCTAGTATATCAGTATTAATCCTCTAACCCTATAGTATATCAGTATTAAATCTAACCCTATAGTATATCAGTATTAAATCTAACCCTATAGTATATCAGTATTAATCCTCTAACCTTATAGTATATTTAGTCTAGTATATCAGTATTAATCCTCTAACCTTATAGTATATTTAGTCTAGTATATCAGTATTAATCCTAACCCTATAGTATATCAGTATTAATCCTCTAACTCTATAATATATCAGTATTAATCCTAACTCTATAGTATATCAGTATTAATCATCTAACCCTATAGTATATCAGTATTAATCCTCTAACTCTATAGTATATCAGTATTAATCATCTAACCCTATAGTATATCAGTATTAATCATCTAACCCTATAGTATATCAGTATTAATCCTCTAACCCTATAGTATATCAGTATTAATCCTCTAACTCTATAATATATCAGTATTAATCCTCTAACCCTATAGTATATCAGTATTAATCCTAACTCTATAATATATCAGTATTAATCCTCTAACCCTATAGTATATCAGTATTAATCCTCTAACTCTATAATATATCAGTATTAATCCTCTAACCCTATAGTATATCAGTATTAATCCTCTAACCCTATAGTATATCAGTATTAATCCTAACTCTATAATATATCAGTATTAATCCTCTAACCCTATAGTATATCAGTGTTAATCCTCTAACCCTTAACCTTCTATCTCCATGTAGTTTCTCCCAGTTCCATGGGCTGGTGACCCACTATAAAATCGGAGCTCTGTGTATGAATGTCATGGAACACGAACTGAAGAGATACGACCTCTGGCAGGACGAACTGCAGAAGAAGACCAGGACATATATCCTTCACTTCAGGCTCTGGGTCTGGGTTAGTGTCTGGGTTAGTGTCTGGGTTAGGGTTTATGTTCTGGGTTAGGGTCTGGGTTAGTGTCTGGGTTAGGGTTTATGTTCTGGGTTAGTATCTGGGTTAGTGTCTGGGTTAAGGTCTGGGTTAGTGTTAGGGTTTATGGTCTGGGTTAGGGTTTATGGTCTGGGTTAGGGTCTGGGTTAGTGTTTGGGTTAGTGTCTGGGTTAGGGTTTATGGTCTGGGTTAGGGTCAGGGTTAGTGTCTGGGTTAGGTTCTGGGTTAGGATTAGGGTCTGGGTTAGGTTCTGGGTTAGGGTTAATGGTCTGGGTCTGGGTTAGGTTCTGGGTTAGGGTCTGGTTCTGGGTTAGGTTCTGGGTTAGGGTTGCTGTCTGGGTTGGGTTAGGGTTAGGTTCTGGGTTAAGATTAGAGTCTGGGTTAGGTTCTGGGTTAGGGTCTGGGTTAGGATTAGGGTCTGGGTTAGTGTCTGGGTCTGGGTTATGTTCTGGGTTAGGGTTAGTGTCTGGGTTTGGGTTAGGGTTTATGGTGGGTTTATGGTCTGGGTCTGGGTTTATGGTCTGGATTAGGGTTAATGGTCTGGGTCTGGGTTAGGGTCTGGGTTAGGTTCTGGGTTAGGGTTAATGGTCTGGGTTAGGGTTTATGGTCTGGGTCTAGGTTAGTATCTGGGTCTGGGTTAGGTTCTGGATTAGGATTAGGGTCTGGGTTAGGTTCTGGGTTAGGGTTAGTGTCTGGGTCTGGGTTAGGTTCTGGTTTAAGTAGGGTTTATGGTCTGGGTTAGGATTAGGGTCTGGGTTAGGTTCTGGGTTAGGGTTAGTGTCTGGGTCTGGGTTGGTGTCTGGGTTAGGATTAGGGTCTGGTTAGGTTCTGGGTTAGGGTCTGGGTTAGGGTTTATTTTCCGGGTTAGGGTTTATGGTCTGAGTCTATGGCCTGGGTCTGGATTAGGGTTTATGGTCTGGGTTAGGGTTTATGGTCTGGGTTAGGGTTAGGGTTTATGGTTTCGGTCTGAGTTAGGGTTTATGGTCTCGGTCTGAGTTAGGGTTTATGGTCTCGGTCTGAGTTAGGGTTTATGGTCTCGGTCTGAGTTAGGGTCTGGGTCTGGATTAGGATTTATGGTCTGGGTTAGGGTTTATGATCTGGGTTAGGGTTTATGGTCTGGGTTAGGGATTATGGTCTGGGTTAGGGTTTATGATCTGGGTTAGGGATTATGGTCTGGGTTAGGGTTTATGGTCTGGGTTAGGGATTATGGTCTGTGTTAGGGTTTATGGTCTGGGTTAGGGTTTATGGTCTGGGTTAGGGTCTGGGTTAGTGTCTGGGTTAGGGTTTATGGTCTGGGTTAGGGTTTATTTTCCGGGTTAGGGTTTATGGTCTGGGTCTGGATTAGGATTTATGGTCTGGGTTAGGGTTTATGGTCTGGGTTAGGGATTATGGTCTGGGTTAGGGTTTATGGTCTGGGTTAGTGTCTGGGTTGGGGTTATGGTCTGGGTTAGGGTCTGGGTTAGTGTCTGGGTTAGGGTTTATGGTCTGGGTTAGGGTCTGGGTTAGTGTCTGGGTTAGGGGTTATGGTCTGGGTTAGGGTTTATGGTCTGGGTTAGGGTTTATGGTCTGGGTTAGGGTCTGGGTTAGTGTCTGGGTTAGAAGATTTATATCCTCTGCAGGGCTGTTCACTGTCAGTTCTCTGCTTTTGTTTCTACCTGGTAGTTAATTCCACTCACCTGGTGTCCCAGGTCAGAATCTGTCCCTGATTAGGAGAGGATGAGAACCAGAAGTGTTTAGGACTGACATTTAGGACTGACAACACCCCTGCACGGGTTTTCTAAGTGATGAACCCATTCATTTCCTACAACAAATGTTTTCTATGTGATGAGAACGTCTGCTGTGGGAAATGAATGGATGCTGATCCCATGGTGTGTCAGTTCCTCATGTACCCCCTTTTCTGTTGCGGTCAGTCAGTCTGTCAATCAGAACCCTTCCTTGACTGTAACTACGTGAAGACGACCCTGACAACCAGGCCTTGAGGAAGGAACATGAGAAGGCCTTTAAGAAGTACCAGGGACTACTGGTGAAACAGGAGCAGCTGCTGAGAGGTACCAGTATAACCCTTAACCCCACAGTCTAACCCCTAACCCCACAGTCTAACCCCCTAACCCCACAGTCTAACCCCTAACCCCACAGTCTAACCCCTAACCCCAGTCTAACCCTTAACCCCACAGTCTAACCCCTAATCCCACAGTCTAACCCCCTAACCCCACAGTATAACCCCTAACCCCACAGTCTAACCCCTAACCCCACAGTCTAACCCCTAACCCCACTGTCTAACCCCTAACCCCACAGTCTAACCCTTAACCGCACAGTCTAACCCTAACCCCACAGTATAACCCCTAACCCCACAGTATAACCCCACAGTATAACCCTAACCCCAGTCTGGGCATTTAGCATCTCAGTCCTCCTCCCTGTGTAGCTGAGTGGGCATTTAGCACCTCAGTCACCTCTCCTGTGTAGCTGAGTGGGCATTTAGCATCTCCCTCCTTCCCTGTGTAGCTGAGTGGGCATTTAGCACCTCAGTCCTCCTCCCTGTGTAGCTGAGTGGGCATTTAGCACCTCAGTCCTCCTCCCTGTGTAGCTGAGTGGGCATTTAGCATCTCAGTCCTCCTTCCCTGTGTAGCTGAGTGGGCATTTAGCACCTCAGTCCTCCTCCCCTGTGTAGTGGGCATTTAGCACCTCAGTCCTCCTCCCCTGTGTAGCTGAGTGGGCATTTAGCACCTCAGTCCTCCTCCCCTGTGTAGCTGAGTGGGCATTTAGCATCTCAGTCCTCCTTCCCTGTGTAGCTGAGTGGGCATTTAGCACCTCAGTCCTCCTCCCCTGTGTAGCTGAGTGGGCATTTAGCACCTCAGTCCTCCTCCCCTGTGTAGCTGAGTGGGCATTTAGCATCTCCTCCTCCCTGTGTAGCTGAGTGGGCATTTAGCATCTCCTTCCCTGTGTAGCTGAGTGGGCATTTAGCATCTCTGTCCTCCTCTCCTCTAGTTGCTCTGTACCTGTTGTTGAACCTGGCTGAGGACACCAGGACAGAGCTGAAGATGAGAAACAAGAACATCGTCCACATGCTGGTGAAGACCCTGGACCGGGAGAACGAGGAACTACTGGTGCTGGTGGTGTCCTTCCTCAAGAAACTCAGCATCTTCCTGGAGAACAAGAACGATATGGTACGAGAGGGAGTGAGAGAGAAAGAGGAATAAGTGAGGAAGAGGGTAAGAGCAAGGGAAAGGAGAGGAGGGAGATTGTCTATATGGTGGTGGATCAGGAGTAGAGTCAGGGGTCTAGTCTATATGGTGGTGGATCAGGAGTAGAGTCAGGGGTCTAGTCTATATGGTGGTGGATCAGGAGTAGAGTCAGGGGTCTAGTTTATATGGTGCTGAGTCAGGGGTCTAGTTTATATGGTGGTGAGTCAGGAGTAGAGTCAGGGGTCTAGTCTATATGGTGGTGAGTCAGGAGTAGAGTCAGGGGTCTAGTCTATATGGTGGTGAGTCAGGAGTAGAGTCAGGGGTCTAGTCTATATGGTGGTGAGTCAGGAGTAGAGTCAGGGGTCTAGTTTATATGGTGCTGAGTCAGGGTCTAGTTTATATGGTGCTGAGTCAGGGGTCTAGTCTATATGGTGGTGGATCAGGAGTAGAGTCAGGGGTCTAGTCTATATGGTGGTGGATCAGGAGTAGTGTCAGGGGTCTAGTCTATATGGTGGTGGATCAGGAGTAGAGTCAGGGGTCTAGTTTATATGGTGGTGGATCAGGAGTAGAGTCAGGGGTCTAGTCTATATGGTGGTGGATCAGGAGTAGAGTCAGGGGTCTAGTCTATATGGTGGTGGATCAGGAGTAGAGTCAGGGGTCTAGTCTATATGGTGGTGGATCAGGAGTAGAGTCAGGGGTCTAGTCTATATGGTGGTGGATCAGGAGTAGAGTCAGGGGTCTAGTCTATATGGTGGTGGATCAGGAGTAGAGTCAGGGGTCTAGTCTATATGGTGGTGGATCAGGAGTAGAGTCAGGGGTCTAGTTTATATGGTGGTGAGTCAGGAGTAGAGTCAGGGGTCTAGTTTATATGGTGGTGAGTCAGGAGTAGAGTCAGGGGTCTAGTCTATATGGTGGTGAGTCAGGAGTAGAGTCAGGGGTCTAGTTTATATGGTGGTGAGTCAGGAGTAGAGTCAGGGTCTAGTCTATATGGTGGTGAGTCAGGAGTAGAGTCAGGGGTCTAGTTTATATGGTGCTGAGTCAGGAGTAGAGTCAGGGGTCTAGTCTATATGGTGGTGAGTCAGGAGTAGAGTCAGGGGTCTAGTTTATATGGTGCTGAGTCAGGAGTAGAGTCAGGGGTCTAGTTTATATGGTGGTGAGTCAGGGGTAGAGTCAGGGGTCTAGTTTATATGGTGCTGAGTCAGGGGTCTAGTTTATATGGTGCTGAGTCAGGGGTCTAGATTATATGGTGCTGAGTCAGGAGTAGAGTCAGGGGTCTAGTTTATATGGTGGTGAGTCAGGGGTCTAGTTTATATGGTGCTGAGTCAGGGGTAGAGTCAGGGTCTAGTTTATATGGTGGTGAGTCAGGGGTCTAGTTTATATGGTGGTGAGTCAGGGTCTAGTTTATATGGTGGTGAGTCAGGGGTCTAGTTTATATGGTGCTGAGTCAGGGGTAGAGTCAGGGGTCTAGTTTATATGGTGCTGAGTCGGGGGTCTAGTTTATATGGTACTGAGTCAGGAGTAGAGTCAGGGGTCTAGATTATATGGTGCTGAGTCAGGAGTAGAGTCAGGGGTCTAGTCTATATGGTGCTGAGTCAGGAGTAGAGTCAGGGGTCTAGTTTATATGGTGGTGAGTCAGGGGTCTAGTTTATATGGTGCTGAGTCAGGAGTAGAGTCGGGGGTCTAGTTTATATGGTGGTGAGTCAGGGGTCTAGTTTATATGGTGCTGAGTCAGGAGTAGAGTCAGGGGTCTAGTTTATATGGTGGTGAGTCAGGGGGTCTAGTTTATATGGTGCTGAGTCAGGAGTAGAGTCAGGGGTCTAGTTTATATGGTGCTGAGTCAGGAGTAGAGTCAGGGGTCTAGTTTATATGGTGCTGAGTCAGGAGTAGAGTCAGGGGTCTAGTTTATATGGTGCTGAGTCATGAGTAGAGTCAGGGGTCTAGTTTATATGGTGCTGAGTCAGGAGTAGAGTCAGGGGGTCTAGTTTATATGGTGCTGAGTCAGGAGTAGAGTCAGGGGTCTAGTCTATATGGTGCTGAGTCAGGAGTAGAGTCAGGGGTCTAGTCTATATGGTGGTGGATCAGGAGTAGAGTCAGGGGTCTAGTTTATATGGTGCTGAGTCAGGGTCTAGTTTATATGGTGGTGAGTCAGGAGTAGAGTCAGGGGTCTAGTCTATATGGTGGTGAGTCAGGAGTAGAGTCAGGGGTCTAGTCTATATGGTGGTGAGTCAGGAGTAGAGTCAGGGGTCTAGTTTATATGGTGCTGAGTCAGGGGTCTAGTTTATATGGTGCTGAGTCAGGGGTCTAGTTTATATGGTGCTGAGTCAGGGGTCTAGTCTATATGGTGGTGGATCAGGAGTAGAGTCAGGGGTCTAGTCTATATGGTGGTGGATCAGGAGTAGAGTCAGGGGTCTAGTCTATATGGTGGTGGATCAGGAGTAGAGTCAGGGGTCTAGTTTATATGGTGCTGAGTCAGGGGTCTAGTTTATATGGTGGTGAGTCAGGGGTCTAGTCTATATGGTGGTGGATCAGGAGTAGAGTCAGGGGTCTAGTTTATATGGTGGTGGATCAGGAGTAGAGTCAGGGGTCTAGTCTATATGATGGTGAGTCAGGAGTAGAGTCAGGGGTCTAGTCTATATGGTGGTGGATCAGGAGTAGTGTCAGGGGTCTAGTCTATATGGTGGTGGATCAGGAGTAGAGTCAGGGGTCTAGTTTATATGGTGGTGAGTCAGGAGTAGAGTCAGGGGTCTAGTCTATATGGTGGTGAGTCAGGAGTAGAGTCAGGGGTCTAGTCTATATGGTGGTGAGTCAGGGGTCTAGTTTATATGGTGCTGAGTCAGGGGTCTAGTTTATATGGTGCTGAGTCAGGGGTCTAGTCTATATGGTGGTGGATCAGGAGTAGAGTCAGGGGTCTAGTCTATATGGTGGTGGATCAGGAGTAGTGTCAGGGGTCTAGTCTATATGGTGGTGGATCAGGAGTAGAGTCAGGGGTCTAGTTTATATGGTGGTGGATCAGGAGTAGAGTCAGGGTCTAGTCTATATGGTGGTGGATCAGGAGTAGAGTCAGGGGTCTAGTCTATATGGTGGTGGATCAGGAGTAGAGTCAGGGGTCTAGTCTATATGGTGGTGGATCAGGAGTAGAGTCAGGGGTCTAGTCTATGGTGGTGGATCAGGAGTAGAGTCAGGGGTCTAGTCTATATGGTGGTGGATCAGGAGTAGAGTCAGGGGTCTAGTCTATATGGTGGTGGACCAGGAGTAGAGTCAGGGGTCTAGTCTATATGGTGGTGGATCAGGAGTAGAGTCAGGGGTCTAGTCTATATGGTGGTGGATCAGGAGTAGAGTCAGGGGTCTAGTCTATATGGTGGTGGATCAGGAGTAGAGTCAGGGTCTAGTCTATATGGTGGTGGATCAGGAGTAGAGTCAGGGGTCTAGTCTATATGGTGGTGGATCAGGAGTAGAGTCAGGGGTCTAGTCTATATGGTGGTGGATCAGGAGTAGAGTCAGGGGTCTAGTTTATATGGTGGTGGATCAGGAGTAGAGTCAGGGGTCTAGTCTATATGGTGGTGGATCAGGAGTAGAGTCAGGGGTCTAGTTTATATGGTGGTGGATCAGGAGTAGAGTCAGGGGTCTAGTCTATATGGTGGTGGATCAGGAGTAGAGTCAGGGGTCTAGTTTATATGGTGCTGAGTCAGGAGTAGAGTCAGGGGTCTAGTTTATATGGTGCTGAGTCAGGAGTAGAGTCAGGGGTCTAGTTTATATGGTGCTGAGTCATGAGTAGAGTCAGGGGTCTAGTTTATATGGTGCTGAGTCAGGAGTAGAGTCAGGGGTCTAGTTTATATGGTGCTGAGTCAGGAGTAGAGTCAGGGGTCTAGTCTATATGGTGCTGAGTCAGGAGTAGAGTCAGGGGTCTAGTTTATATGGTGGTGAGTCAGGGGTCTAGTTTATATGGTGCTGAGTCAGGAGTAGAGTCAGGGGTCTAGTTTATATGATGGTGAGTCAGGGGTCTAGTTTATATGGTGCTGAGTCAGGAGTAGAGTCAGGGGTCTAGTTTATATGGTGGTGAGTCAGGAGTAGAGTCAGGGGTCTAGTTTATATGGTGCTGAGTCAGGAGTAGAGTCAGGGGTCTAGTTTATATGGTGCTGAGTCAGGAGTAGTGTCAGGGGTCTAGTTTATATGGTGGTGAGTCAGGGGTCTAGTTTATATGGTGCTGAGTCAGGAGTAGAGTCAGGGGTCTAGTTTATATGGTGGTGAGTCAGGGGTCTAGTTTATATGGTGCTGAGTCAGGAGTAGAGTCAGGGTCTAGTTTATATGGTGCTGAGTCAGGAGTAGAGTCAGGGGTCTAGTTTATATGGTGCTGAGTCAGGAGTAGAGTCAGGGGTCTAGTTTATATGGTGCTGAGTCATGAGTAGAGTCAGGGGTCTAGTTTATATGGTGCTGAGTCATGAGTAGAGTCAGGGGTCTAGTTTATATGGTGCTGAGTCAGGAGTAGAGTCAGGGGTCTAGTCTATATGGTGCTGAGTCAGGAGTAGAGTCAGGGGTCTAGTTTATATGGTGGTGAGTCAGGGGTCTAGTTTATATGGTGCTGAGTCAGGAGTAGAGTCAGGGGTCTAGTTTATATGATGGTGAGTCAGGGGTCTAGTTTATATGGTGCTGAGTCAGGAGTAGAGTCAGGGTCTAGTTTATATGGTGGTGAGTCAGGAGTAGAGTCAGGGGTCTAGTTTATATGGTGCTGAGTCAGGAGTAGAGTCAGGGTCTAGTTTATATGGTGCTGAGTCAGGAGTAGTGTCAGGGGTCTAGTTTATATGGTGGTGGGTCAGGAGTAGAGTCAGGGGTCTAGTCTATATGGTGGTGGATCAGGAGTAGAGTCAGGGGTCTAGTCTATATGGTGGTGGATCAGGAGTAGAGTCAGGGGTCTAGTCTATATGGTGGTGGATCAGGAGTAGAGTCAGGGGTCTAGTCTATATGGTGGTGGATCAGGAGTAGAGTCAGGGGTCTAGTCTATGGTGGTGGATCAGGAGTAGAGTCAGGGGTCTAGTCTATATGGTGGTGGATCAGGAGTAGAGTCAGGGGTCTAGTCTATATGGTGGTGGATCAGGAGTAGAGTCAGGGGTCTAGTCTATATGGTGGTGGATCAGGAGTAGAGTCAGGGGTCTAGTCTATATGGTGGTGGATCAGGAGTAGAGTCAGGGGTCTAGTCTATATGGTGGTGGATCAGGAGTAGAGTCAGGGGTCTAGTCTATATGGTGGTGGATCAGGAGTAGAGTCAGGGGTCTAGTCTATATGGTGGTGGATCAGGAGTAGAGTCAGGGGTCTAGTCTATATGGTGGTGGATCAGGAGTAGAGTCAGGGGTCTAGTTTATATGGTGGTGGATCAGGAGTAGAGTCAGGGGTCTAGTCTATATGGTGGTGGATCAGGAGTAGAGTCAGGGGTCTAGTTTATATGGTGGTGGATCAGGAGTAGAGTCAGGGGTGTAGTCTATATGGTGGTGGATCAGGAGTAGAGTCAGGGGTCTAGTTTATATGGTGGTGAGTCAGGAGTAGAGTCAGGGGTCTAGTTTATATGGTGGTGAGTCAGGAGTAGAGTCAGGGTCTAGTCTATATGGTGGTGAGTCAGGAGTAGAGTCAGGGGTCTAGTTTATATGGTGGTGAGTCAGGAGTAGAGTCAGGGGTCTAGTCTATATGGTGGTGAGTCAGGAGTAGAGTCAGGGGTCTAGTTTATATGGTGGTGAGTCAGGAGTAGAGTCAGGGGTCTAGTCTATATGGTGGTGAGTCAGGAGTAGAGTCAGGGGTCTAGTTTATATGGTGGTGAGTCAGGAGTAGAGTCAGGGGTCTAGTCTATATGGTGGTGAGTCAGGAGTAGAGTCAGGGGTCTAGTTTATATGGTGGTGAGTCAGGGGTAGAGTCAGGGGTCTAGTTTATATGGTGCTGAGTCGGGTCTAGTTTATATGGTGCTGAGTCAGGGGTCTAGATTATATGGTGCTGAGTCAGGGGTCTAGTTTATATGGTGGTGAGTGAGGAGTAGAGTCAGGGGTCTAGTTTATATGGTGCTGAGTCAGGAGTAGAGTCGGGGTCTAGTTTATATGGTGGTGAGTCAGGGTCTAGTTTATATGGTGCTGAGTCAGGAGTAGAGTCAGGGGTCTAGTTTATATGGTGGTGAGTCAGGGGTCTAGTTTATATGGTGCTGAGTCAGGAGTAGAGTCAGGGTCTAGTTTATATGGTGCTGAGTCAGGAGTAGAGTCAGGGGTCTAGTTTATATGGTGCTGAGTCAGGAGTAGAGTCAGGGGTCTAGTTTATATGGTGCTGAGTCATGAGTAGAGTCAGGGGTCTAGTTTATATGGTGCTGAGTCAGGAGTAGAGTCAGGGGTCTAGTTTATATGGTGCTGAGTCAGGAGTAGAGTCAGGGGTCTAGTCTATATGGTGCTGAGTCAGGAGTAGAGTCAGGGGTCTAGTTTATATGGTGGTGAGTCAGGGGTCTAGTTTATATGGTGCTGAGTCAGGAGTAGAGTCAGGGTCTAGTTTATATGATGGTGAGTCAGGGGTCTAGTTTATATGGTGCTGAGTCAGGAGTAGAGTCAGGGGTCTAGTTTATATGGTGGTGAGTCAGGAGTAGAGTCAGGGGTCTAGTTTATATGGTGCTGAGTCAGGAGTAGAGTCAGGGGTCTAGTTTATATGGTGCTGAGTCAGGAGTAGTGTCAGGGGTCTAGTTTATATGGTGGTGGGTCAGGAGTAGAGTCAGGGGTCTAGTCTATATGGTGGTGGATCAGGAGTAGAGTCAGGGGTCTAGTTTATATGGTGGTGGATCAGGAGTAGAGTCAGGGGTCTAGTCTATATGGTGGTGGATCAGGAGTAGAGTCAGGGGTCTAGTTTATATGGTGGTGAGTCAGGAGTAGAGTCAGGGGTCTAGTTTATATGGTGGTGGATCAGGAGTAGAGTCAGGGGTCTAGTCTATATGGTGGTGGATCAGGAGTAGAGTCAGGGGTCTAGTTTATATGGTGGTGGATCAGGAGTAGAGTCAGGGGTCTAGTCTATATGGTGGTGGATCAGGAGTAGAGTCAGGGGTCTAGTTTATATGGTGGTGAGTCAGGAGTAGAGTCAGGGGTCTAGTTTATATGGTGGTGAGTCAGGAGTAGAGTCAGGGGTCTAGTCTATATGGTGGTGAGTCAGGAGTAGAGTCAGGGGTCTAGTTTATATGGTGGTGAGTCAGGAGTAGAGTCAGGGGTCTAGTCTATATGGTGGTGAGTCAGGAGTAGAGTCAGGGGTCTAGTTTATATGGTGGTGAGTCAGGAGTAGAGTCAGGGGTCTAGTCTATATGGTGGTGAGTCAGGAGTAGAGTCAGGGGTCTAGTTTATATGGTGGTGAGTCAGGGGTAGAGTCAGGGGTCTAGTTTATATGGTGCTGAGTCAGGGGTCTAGTTTATATGGTGCTGAGTCAGGGGTCTAGATTATATGGTGCTGAGTCAGGGGTCTAGTTTATATGGTGGTGAGTGAGGAGTAGAGTCAGGGGTCTAGTTTATATGGTGCTGAGTCAGGAGTAGAGTCGGGGTCTAGTTTATATGGTGGTGAGTCAGGGGTCTAGTTTATATGGTGCTGAGTCAGGAGTAGAGTCAGGGGTCTAGTTTATATGGTGGTGAGTCAGGGTCTAGTTTATATGGTGCTGAGTCAGGAGTAGAGTCAGGGGTCTAGTTTATATGGTGCTGAGTCAGGAGTAGAGTCAGGGGTCTAGTTTATATGGTGCTGAGTCAGGAGTAGAGTCAGGGGTCTAGTTTATATGGTGCTGAGTCATGAGTAGAGTCAGGGGTCTAGTTTATATGGTGCTGAGTCAGGAGTAGAGTCAGGGGTCTAGTTTATATGGTGCTGAGTCAGGAGTAGAGTTAGGGGTCTAGTCTATATGGTGCTGAGTCAGGAGTAGAGTCAGGGGTCTAGTTTATATGGTGGTGAGTCAGGGTCTAGTTTATATGGTGCTGAGTCAGGGTAGAGTCAGGGGTCTAGTTTATATGATGGTGAGTCAGGGTCTAGTTTATATGGTGCTGAGTCAGGAGTAGAGTCAGGGTCTAGTTTATATGGTGGTGAGTCAGGAGTAGAGTCAGGGGTCTAGTTTATATGGTGCTGAGTCAGGAGTAGAGTCAGGGTCTAGTTTATATGGTGCTGAGTCAGGAGTAGTGTCAGGGGTCTAGTTTATATGGTGGTGGGTCAGGAGTAGAGTCAGGGGTCTAGTTTATATGGTGCTGAGTCAGGAGTAGAGTCAGGGGTCTAGTTTATATGGTGGTGGGTCAGGAGTAGAGTCAGGGGTCTAGTTTATATGGTGCTGAGTCAGGGGTCTAGTTTATATGGTGCTGAGTCAGGAGTAGAGTCAGGGGTCTAGTTTATATGGTGGTGAGTCAGGGGTCTAGTTTATATGGTGCTGAGTCAGGAGTAGAGTCAGGGGTCTAGTTTATATGGTGCTGAGTCAGGAGTAGAGTCAGGGGTCTAGTTTATATGGTGCTGAGTCAGGGGTCTAGTTTATATGGTGCTGAGTCAGGGGTCTAGTTTATATGGTGCTGAGTCAGGGGTCTAGTTT
Organism: Oncorhynchus tshawytscha; assembly: GCF_018296145.1. Taxonomy (NCBI): domain Eukaryota; kingdom Metazoa; phylum Chordata; class Actinopteri; order Salmoniformes; family Salmonidae; genus Oncorhynchus; species Oncorhynchus tshawytscha. The sequence goes on from NC_056438.1 coordinate 83,726,385, forward strand.
ATATGGTGCTGAGTCAGGAGTAGAGTCAGGGGTCTAGTTTATATGGTGGTGAGTCAGGGGTCTAGTTTATATGGTGCTGAGTCAGGAGTAGAGTCGGGTCTAGTTTATATGGTGCTGAGTCAGGGGTCTAGTTTATATGGTGCTGAGTCAGGGTAGAGTCAGGGTTCTAGTTTATATGGTGCTGAGTCAGGAGTAGAGTCAGGGGTCTAGTTTATATGGTGCTGAGTCAGGGTAGAGTTAGGGGTCTAGTTTATATGGTGCTGAGTCGGGGTCTAGTTTATATGGTGCTGAGTCAGGAGTAGAGTCAGGGGTCTAGTTTATATGGTGCTGAGTCAGGAGTAGAGTCAGGGTCTAGTTTATATGGTGCTGAGTCAGGAGTAGAGTCAGGGGTCTAGTTTATATGGTGCTGAGTCAGGAGTAGAGTCAGGGGTCTAGTTTATATGGTGCTGAGTCAGGAGTAGAGTCAGGGGTCTAGTTTATATGGTGCTGAGTCAGGAGTAGAGTCAGGGGTCTAGTTTATATGGTGCTGAGTCAGGAGTAGAGTCAGGGGTCTAGTTTATATGGTGGTGAGTCAGGAGTAGGTCAGGGGTCTAGTTTATATGGTGGTGAGTCTGGAGTAGAGTCAGGGGTCTAGTTTATATGGTGGTGAGTCAGGAGTAGGAGGGGTAGTTTAGGTCAGGGGTCTAGTTTATATGGTGGTGAGTCAGGAGTAGAGTCAGGGGTCTAGTTTATATGGTGGTGAGTCAGGAGTAGAGTCAGGGGTCTAGTTTATATGGTGGTGAGTCAGGAGTAGAGTCAGGGTCTAGTTTATATGGTGGTGAGTCAGGAGTAGAGTCAGGGTCTAGTTTATATGGTGGTGAGTCAGGAGTAGAGTCAGGGGTCTAGTTTATATGGTGGTGAGTCAGGAGTAGAGTCAGGGGTCTAGTTTAGGTGGTGAGTCAGGAGTAGAGTCAGGGGTCTAGTTTATATGGTGGTGAGTCAGGAGTAGAGTCAGGGGTCTCTGAGTCTATATGGTGGTGAGTCAGGAGTAGAGTCAGGGGTCTAGTTTATATGGTGGTGAGTCAGGAGTAGAGTCAGGGGTCTAGTTTATATGGTGGTGAGTCAGGGGTCTAGTAGGTGCTGAGTCAGGGGTCTAGTTTATATGGTGGTGAGTCAGGGGTAGAGTCAGGGGTCTAGTTTATATGGTGCTGAGTCAGGGGTCTAGTAGGTGCTGAGTCAGGGGTCTAGTTTATATGGTGCTGGTGAGTCTGAGTCAGGGGTCTAGTTTATATGGTGGTGAGTCAGGAGTAGAGTCAGGGGTCTAGTTTATATGGTGCTGAGTCAGGAGTAGAGTCAGGGGTCTAGTTTATATGGTGCTGAGTCAGGAGTAGAGTCAGGGGTCTAGTTTATATGGTGCTGAGTCAGGAGTAGAGTCAGGGGTCTAGTTTATATGGTGGTGAGTCAGGGGTCTAGTTCTAGTTTATATGGTGCTGAGTCAGGAGTAGAGTCAGGGGTCTAGTTTATATGGTGCTGAGTCAGGAGTAGAGTCAGGGGTCTAGTTTATATGGTGCTGAGTCAGGAGTAGAGTCAGGGGTCTAGTTTATATGGTGCTGAGTCAGGAGTAGAGTCAGGGGTCTAGTTTATATGGTGCTGAGTCAGGAGTAGAGTCAGGGGTCTAGTTTATATGGTGCTGAGTCAGGAGTAGAGTCAGGGTCTAGTTTATATGGTGCTGAGTCAGGAGTAGAGTCAGGGGTCTAGTTTATATGGTGCTGAGTCAGGAGTAGAGTCAGGGGTCTAGTTTATATGGTGGTGAGAGGGTCAGGGGTCTAGTTTATATGGTGCTTAGGTGCTGAGTCAGGGTAGAGTCAGGGTCAGGAGTAGAGTCAGGGTCTAGTTTATATGGTGGTGAGTGGTAGAGTCAGGGGTCTAGTTTATATGGTGCTGAGTCAGGAGTAGAGTCAGGGGTCTAGTTTATATGGTGCTGAGTCAGGAGTAGTGGTCAGGGGTCTAGTTTATATGGTGGTGAGTCAGGAGTAGGGTGCTGAGTCAGGGGTCTAGTTTATATGGTGCTGAGTCAGGAGTAGTCAGGGTCTAGTTTATATGGTGCTGAGTCAGGAGGAGTCAGGGGTCTAGTTTATATGGTGCTGAGTCAGGAGTAGAGTCAGGGGTCTAGTTTATATGGTGGTAGAGTCAGGGGTCTAGTTTATATGGTGCTGAGTCAGGGTAGAGTCAGGGGTCTAGTTTATATGGTGGTGAGTCAGGAGTAGAGTCAGGGGTCTAGTTTATATGGTGCTGAGTCAGGAGTAGAGTCAGGGGTCTAGTTTATATGGTGCTGAGTCAGGAGTCAGGGGTCTAGTTTATATGGTGCTGAGTCAGGGTAGAGTCAGGGTCTAGTTTATATGGTGCTGAGTCAGGGTAGAGTCAGGGGTCTAGTTTATATGGTGCTGAGTCAGGGGTCTAGTTTATATGGTGCTGAGTCAGGGTAGAGTCTCTAGTTTATATGGTGCTGAGTCAGGGGTCTAGTTTATATGGTGCTGAGTCAGGGGTCAGGGGTCTAGTTTATATGGTGCTGAGTCAGGGGTCTAGTTTAGTCAGGGGTCTAGTTTATATGGTGCTGAGTCAGGAGTAGAGTCAGGGTCTAGTTTATATGGTGAGTCAGGGTGAGTCAGGGGTCTAGTTTATATGGTGCTGAGTCAGAGTCAGGGTCTAGTTTATATGGTGCTGAGTCAGGGGTCTCTAGTTTATATGGTGCTGTCAGGGGTCTAGTTTAGTCAGGGGTCTAGTTTATCAGGGTGCTGAGTCAGGAGTAGAGGGGTCTAGTTTATATGGTGCTGAGTCAGGGGTCTAGTAGAGTCAGGGGTCTAGTTTTTATATGGTGCTGAGTCAGGGGTCTAGTTTATATGGTGCTGAGTCAGGAGTAGAGTCAGGGTTCTAGTTTATAGGTGCTGAGTCAGGAGTAGAGTCTCTAGTTTATATGGTGCTGAGTCAGGAGTAGAGTTAGGGGTCTAGTTTATATGGTGCTGAGTCGGGGTTTATATGGTGCTGAGTCAGGAGTA
>NC_056438.1:83734419-83810492 GCF_018296145.1 Oncorhynchus tshawytscha
TTATTATTATTTGACCCTGCTGGTCATCTATGAATGTTTGAACATCTTGGTCATGTTCTGTTATAATCTCCACCAGGCACAGCCAGAAGAGGACTGGCCACCCCTCATAGCCTGGTTCCTCTCTAGGTTTCTTCCTAGGTTTTGGCCTTTCTAGGGAGTTTTTCCTAGCCACCGTGCTTCTACATCTGCATTGTTTGCTGTTTGAGGTTTTAGACTGGGTTTCTGTACAGCTGATGAAAAAAGGGGTTTATAAATACATTTGATTGATTGAATTTGGTGTTTGTTCCGTTTTGTGAATTCTTGGTTGGTGACATCACAACCATAAAGGGTAATGGGTTCTGTAACTGATTTAAGTACTTTTAGCCAGATCCTAATTGGTATGTTGAATTTGATGTTCCTTTTGATGGCATGGAAGGCCCTTCTTGGTCTCTCAGATAGTTCACAGCTTTGTGGAAGTTACCTGTGGTGATGTTTAGGCAGAGGTATGTATAGTTACCTGTGGTGATGTTTAGGCCAAGGTATGTATAGTTACCTGTGGTGCTGATGTTTAGGCAGAGGTATGTATAGTTACCTGTGGTGCTGATGTTTAGGCCGAGGTATGTATAGTTACCTGTGCTGATGTTTAGGCAGAGGTATGTATAGTTACCTGTGGTGATGTTTAGGCCGAGGTATGTATAGTTACCTGTGGTGCTGATGTTTAGGCAGAGGTATGTATAGTTACCTGTGCTGATGTTTAGGCAGAGGTATGTATAGTTACCTGTGGTGATGTTTAGGCCGAGGTATGTATAGTTACCTGTGGTGATGTTTAGGCAGAGGTATGTATGGTTACCTGTGGTGATGTTTAGGCCAAGGTATGTATAGTTACCTGTGGTGCTGATGTTTAGGCCGAGGTATGTATAGTTACCTGTGGTGATGTTTAGGCCAAGGTATGTATAGTTACCTGTGGTGATGTTTAGGCAGAGGTATGTATAGTTACCTGTGCTGATGTTTAGGCAGAGGTATGTATAGTTACCTGTGCTGATGTTTAGGCCGAGGTATGTATAGTTACCTGTGGTGCCGATGTTTAGGCAGAGGTATGTATAGTTACCTGTGGTGCCGATGTTTAGGCAGAGGTATGTATAGTTACCTGTGGTGCCGATGTTTAGGCAGAGGTATGTATAGTTACCTGTGCTGATGTTCAGGCAGAGGTATGTATAGTTACCTGTGGTGCCGATGTTTAGGCAGAGGTATGTATAGTTACCTGTGGTGCCGATGTTTAGGCAGAGGTATGTATAGTTACCTGTGGTGCTGATGTTCAGGCAGAGGTATGTATGGTTACCGGTGGTGCCGATGTTTAGGCAGAGGTATGTATAGTTACCTGTGGTGCTGATGTTTAGGCCGAGGTATGTATAGTTACCTGTGGTGCTGATGTTCAGGCAGAGGTATGTATAGTTACCGGTGGTGTCGATGTTTAGGCAGAGGTATGTATAGTTACCTGTGGTGCTGATGTTTAGGCAGAGGTATGTATAGTTACCTGTGGTGCCGATGTTTAGGCAGAGGTATGTATAGTTACCTGTGCTGATGTTCAGGCAGAGGTATGTATAGTTACCTGTGGTGCCGATGTTTAGGCAGAGGTATGTATAGTTACCTGTGGTGCCGATGTTTAGGCAGAGGTATGTATAGTTACCTGTGGTGCTGATGTTCAGGCAGAGGTATGTATGGTTACCGGTGGTGCCGATGTTTAGGCAGAGGTATGTATAGTTACCTGTGGTGCTGATGTTTAGGCCGAGGTATGTATAGTTACCTGTGGTGCTGATGTTCAGGCAGAGGTATGTATAGTTACCGGTGGTGTCGATGTTTAGGCAGAGGTATGTATAGTTACCTGTGGTGCTGATGTTTAGGCCGAGGTATGTATAGTTACCTGTGGTGCTGATGTTTAGGCCGAGGTATGTATAGTTACCTGTGGTGATGTTTAGGCCGAGGTATGTATAGTTACCTGTGGTGCTGATGTTCAGGCAGAGGTATGTATGGTTACCGGTGGTGCCGATGTTTAGGCAGAGGTATGTATAGTTACCTGTGCTGATGTTCAGGCGGAGGTATGTATAGTTTGTTGTGTGCTCTGGGGTAACGGTGGCTAGGTGGAATTTGTATTTGTGGTCCTGGGAACTGGACCTTTTTTGGAACACCATTATTTTTTTGTCTTACTGAGATTTACTGTCAGGGCCCAGGTCTGTCAGGGCCCAGGTCTGTCTGGGCCCAGGTCTGACAGAATCTGTGCAGAAGATCTAGATGCTGCTGTAGACCCTTTGACTTGACCGTTCTGGTGCCAATTCATTGATATAAATGTTGAAAAGTTTAAGAATTAGCCATTTGAATTTGTGGTTTAGTATACCATCAACACCACAGGCTTTTTTGGGTTGAAGGGTTTGTATTTTGTTCTGTAGTTCATCCAATGTAATTGGAGAATCCAGTGGGTTCTGCTAGTCTTTAACACCTCATTAGGGTATGTGGGACGGTAGCGTCCCACCTCGTCAACAGCCAGTGAAACTGCAGGGCGCCAAAATTCAAAACAACAGAAATCCCATAATTAAAATTCCTCAAACATACAAGTATTTTACACCATTTTAAAGATACACTTGTTGTAAATCTAGCCACAGTGTCCGATATCAAAAAGGCTTTAAGACGAAAGCAAACCAAACGATTATGTTAGGTCAGAGCCAAGTCACAGAAAAACACAGCCATTTTTCCAGCAAAAGAGAGGAGTCAAAAAAGCAGAAATAGAGATAAAATGAATCACTGATGTTACACAATAAATGTTTGATTTGTTCGATAAAGTCCATCATTTATGTCCAAATACCTCCTTTTTGTTTGCGCGTTTACTACATAATCCAAACTCACGAGGTGCAGGCAAGTCCAGGCGAAAGTTCAGACGAAAAGTTATATTATAGTTTGTAGAAACATGTCAAACTAAGTATAGAATCAATCTTTAGGATGTTTTTATCATAAATCTTCAATAATGTTCCAACCCGGAGAATTCCTTTGTCTTTAGAAATGCAATGGAACCCAAGCTGACTCTCATATGATCAGCTCATGCCACCCTGGCAGACCTCTGACTCATTCAGCTCCCATTCCCCCCTCCTTCACAGTAGAAGCATCAAGCAAGTTTCTAAAGACTGTTGACATCTAGTAGAAGCCTTAGGAAGTGCAATATGACCCCATAGACACTGTATATTCGATAGGCAATGACTTGGAAAAACGACCAACCTCAGATTTCCCACTACCTGGTTGGATTCTTTCTCAGGTTTTCGCCTGCCATATGAGTTCTGTTATACTCACAGACATCATTGAAACAGTTTTAGAAACTTCAGAGTGTTTTCTATCCAAATGTACGAATGATATGCATATTCTAGCTTTTATGGCTGAGTAGCAGGCAGTTTAATTTGGGCACGCTTTTCATCCAAAATTCCCAATGCTGCCCTCTGCCCTCGAAGTAAATAGCTGGGCCAGTAACCAAAAGATTGTTGGTTCAAATCTCCGAGCCAACTAGATGAAAAGTCTGCCGATGTGCCCTTGAGCAAGGCACTTAACCCTAATTGCTCCTGTAAGTCTCTCTGGAGAAGAGCGTCTGCTAAATGACAAACAAGTAAAGATGTCCGAAAAGATTGGAGAAGTGGTTTATCCATACATCTCCGTTTTGGATAGACAACTCTTTGTTTCGTTGTTTGTTTTAGTGTGTTCCAATTCTCCCAGAAGTGGTTAGTCTATGGATTATTCAATTACATTGAGCTGATTTCTGACGTGCTGTTCCTTCTTTTCCCGTAGTGTATTTCTGAATTGTTTTAGTGATTCACCATAGTGTAGGCGTAGACTCAGGTTTTCTGGGTCTCTATGCTTTTAGGTTGGATAGGTTTCTCAATTTCTCTCTCACTTGCTCTCTATCTCTGTTCTCTCTTCCTCTCTCTCATTCTACTGGCGTACCTACCATATCAATCTATCTGGTTGTAATGTATCAGATTTGAGCTGGTTTAATGTGTAGTAATGTGTAGTAATGTGTAGTAATGTGTAGTAATGTGTAGTAATGTGTAGTAATGTGTTCCTTCTGTCAGGTGACGAGAACCACAAGCAGATGGCCATGTGTATCCTGTACCACATCAGTGTTGATGACAGGTTCAAGTCCATGTTCGCCTACACCGACTGCATCCCACAGGTAACAGTACAACACCTGATCCTAGATCAGCACCCACAACAGTGTTATTTGTCATGTCGAATACAACAAACAACAACCTTACGGTGAAATGAAAAGCTTACAAACCCTTAACCAACGATGCAGTTTTAAGAAAAATACCCCCCAAAAACAAGTAACAAATAATTAAAGAGAAATAACAATAGTGAAGCTATATACAGGAGGTACTGGTAGGTTGAGGTAATTGATGTAATATGGACAATATGTACGTAGGTAGAGTTATTAAAGTGACTAGATAATAACAGAGAGTAGCAGCAGCGTAAAGGGGAGGGGGGGTCAAGGCAAATAGTCTGGTAGCCGTTTGATGAGATGTTCAGGATTCTTATGGTTTGGGGGTAGAAGCTGTTTAGAAGCCTCTTGGACATAGACTTGACGCTCCGGTACCACTTGCCGTGCGGTATGTGTAAACATGTATATATGGCCCAGCTGTAAAAGAGACCTTGGTCTCAGTCTGTTCCTTGTTGAAATGAAGGTATAATGTTAGTTTGTTGGTGATGTGGACGCCAAGGAACTTGAAGCTCTCAACCTGCTCCACTGCAGCCCCGTCGATGATAATGGGGGCGTGCTTGGCCCTCCTTTTCCTGTAGTCCACAATCAGCTCCTTAGTCTTGCTCACATGAAGGGAGAGGTTGTTGTCATGGCACCACACTGCCAGGTCTCTGACCTCCTCCTCATAGGCTGTATCATCGTTGTCGGTGATCAGGCCTACCACCGTTGTGTCATCGGCAAACTTAATGATGGTGTTGGAGTTGTGCCTGGCAGTGCAGTCATGAGTGAACAGGGAGTACAGGAGGGGACTAAGTACACAACCCTGAGGGGCCCCAGTGTTGAGGATCAGCGTGGCGGATGTGTTGCTACCTACCCTTACCACCTGGGGAGGCCCGTCAGGAAGTCCAGGATCCAGTTGCAGAGGGAGGTGTTTAGTCCCAGAGTCCTCAGCTTAGTGATGAACTTCGTGGGCACTATGGTGTTGAAGGCTGAGCTGTAGTCAATGAACAGCATTCTCACATAGGTGTTCCTTTTGTCCAGGTGGGAAAGGGCAGTGTGGAGTACAATAGAGATAATCTGTGAATCTTTTGGGGTGGTATACAAATTGGAGTGGGTCTAGGGTTTCTGGTGTTGATTTTGATTTATTATTATTTTTAAGTGGCCTTTTATTGTCCCCGGCACAAGGTGTACCTGTGTAATGATCATGCTGTTTAATCAGATTCTTGATATGTCACACCTGTCAGGTGGATGGATTATCTTGGCAAAGGAGAAGTGCTCACGAACATGGATGTAAACAAATGTGTACACAGAATGACAGGGATGTAAACAAATTTGTGCACCAAATTAGATAGAAATAAGCTTTTTTTGTGCGTCAAGAAAATGTCTGGTGTCTTTTATTTCAACTCATGAAACATGGGACCAACACTTTACATGTTGTGTTTATATTTTTTTCAGTGTATCTATTGCTAACATGCTAACTTAGTGCTCTGTGTTGACTCACCAGTTGATGAAGATGTTGTTTGAGCACGGTGAGGAGAGGATCGATGCTGAGCTCATCTCCTTCTGTATCAACCTGGCAGCTAACAAGAAGAACGCTCAGCTCATCTGTGAAGGTAGGGAAGACCACTGTAAGTTATACAGCTCATCTGTGAAGGTAGGGAGGTCCACTATGAGTTATACAGCTCATCTGTGAAGGTAGAGAGGACCAATATCAGTTATACAGCTCATCTGTGAAGGTAGGGAGGTCCACTATCAGTTATACAGCTCATCTGTGAAGGTAGGGAGGACCACTATCAGTTATACAGCTCATCTGTGAAGGTAGGGAGGTCCACTATGAGTTATACAGCTCACCTGTGAAGGTAGGGAGGACCACTATCAGTTATACAGCTCATCTGTGAAGGTACAGACCACATATGTATCAGAGATGGTCTGGTGATCTAAGAACAATAGAAATATGTCCAAGACTCATTGTCACCTTCCATGTGTCATAAATTAATTCATTTGTATAAATATTTCACAGGCTGTTGAATAAGTAATGAATGCTTCCCTTCCCTCAGGTAATGGTCTGAAGATGTTGATGAAGAGAGCTCTGAAGCTGAAGGATCCTTTACTTATGAAGATGATACGAAACATCTCTCAACACGACGGACCACCCAAACACCTCTTCATCGTTAGTACTAAATTCATGTTGGATTTGAATGACTTGATCAAGCAGATGTTGTGACTGGATTGGTTGAAAAGACTAATGAAGAACACATTGAAGCTCCCAGCAATGAAGCCATATAAAAGCATCCAGTTCCCATGAGGCAGCAGAGATATTAAGAGACTGTATGAATGAGGTGTTGCTAAGTGACTTACTAACCGAATGGTCTCCTCCAGGACTATGTAGGAGACCTGGCAGCCCAGATCACTCCTGATGAAAATGAAGAGTATGTGATCGAGTGTCTGGGGACCCTGGCTAACCTCACTATCGCTGATCTGGACTGGGAACTGGTGTTGAAGGAGTACAACCTGGTACCTTACTTTAAAGATAGGCTCAAACCAGGTGAGTGAATTCTATAACCACCCTGAGGAAGCGATGCCCACTCATTCCACCACAAAGCCCTCACCTACAGAGAGATGAACCTAGAGAAGAGTACCCTTAGCCAGCTGGTTCTGGGGCTCTGTTCACAAACACAAACAGACCCCACAAAGCCTCAGGACAGCAACACAATTAGACCCAACCAAATTATGAGAAACCAAATAGATAACTATTTAACTCACTGGAAAGAATCAACAAAAAAACTAGAATGCTATTTGGCCCTAAACAAAGAATACACAGTGGCAGAATACCTGACCACTGTGACTGACCCAAACATAAGAACATCCTTAACTATGTACAGACTCAGTGAGCATAGCCTTGCTATTGAGAGAGGCTGCCATTGGCAGACCTGGCTCTCGAGATAAGACAGGATATGTGTCCACTGCCCACAAGAAGAGGTGGCCACTGAGCTGCACTTCCTAACCTCCTGCCAAATGTATGACCACATTAGAAATACATACTTCCCTCAAATCAAATGTATTTATCAAGCCCTTCTTACATCAGCTGATGTCTCAAAGTGCTGTACAGAAACCCAGCCTAAAACCCCAAACAGCAAGCAATGCAGGTGTAGAAGCACAGTGGCTCGGAAAAACTCCCTAGAAAGGCCAGAACCTAGGAAGAAACCTAGAGAGGAACCAGGCTATGTGGGGTGGCCAGTCCTCTTCTGGCTGTGCCGGGTGGAGATTATAACAGAACATGGCCAAGATGTTCAAATGTTCATAGATGACCAGCAGGGTCAGATAATAATAATCACAGTAGTTGTAGAGGATGCAACAGGTCAGCACCTCAGGAGGAAATGTCAGTTGGCTTTTCATAGCCACAGATCACACAGAACCACAAAGAATTTGAAAACAAATCAAACATTTATAAACTCCCATATCTGTTAACCAAACAACATAAATACCAGCTATATTTACCTGTTTATTTATCTTCCCCCACTACATTACTAAAACACCGTCCATAGCTGATTATAACACTCTGGAAATGTCTATCTTTTTGAGATCTTTTTCAGTGCAATATTTACCGTTAGATTCTACATTGTTTTTGTTGATGTTGCTTTGTATCTTCTCACTTTGGTTTGTTTTTTCCCCTTGCTTTGGCCATGTAAATACGTTTCCCGTGCCAATAAAGCCCTTTTCATTTGATTTGAATTGATAGAAAGAGACTCAAACTAGGTAACTACATCACTGAAGAAGAGTGGATTTAGTTTCTGAGAGAATACGGAGGTGTTCTAAAGGTGTTCTAAAGGTGTTCTAAAGGTGTTCTAAAGGTGTTCTAAAGGTGTTCTAAAGGTGTTCTAAAGGTGTTCTAAAGGTGTTCTAAAGGTGTTCTAAAGGTGTTCTAAAGAAACTGTAGTTATGAAAACTAGAAGAACAGGAGTTCACCTTTTGTACCCTCTGACCCCTGTACTCTGTGTGTTGTCATCAGGCTCTCTGACCCCTGACCTCTGTGTGTTATCATCAGGTTCTCTGACCCCTGACCTCTGTTTGTTATCATCAGGTTCTCTGACCCCTTTGTGTGTTATCATCAGGTTCTCTGACCCCTGACCTCTGTTTGTTGTCATTAGGCTCTCTAACCCCTGACACCTGCCCTCTGTGTGTTGTCATCAGGCTCTCTAACCCCTGACCCTTGACCTCTGTGTGTTGTCATCAGGCTCTGCAGAGGATGACCTGATACTAGAGGTGGTGATCATGATCGGGACGGTGTCCATGGACGACAGCTGTGCCGCCATGTTGGCCAAGTCTGGCATCATCCCTGCTATCATAGAACTACTCAACGGTAAGACAGACATCATCCCTGCTATTATAGAACTACTGAATGGTAAGACAAACATCATCCCTGCTATTATAGAACTACTGAATGGTAAGACCTCATCCCTGCTATTATAGAACTACTGAATGGTAAGACCTCATCCCTGCTATTATAGAACTACTGAATGGTAAGACAGACATCATCCCTGCTATCATAGAACTACTGAATGGTAAGACCTCATCCCTGCTATTATAGAACTACTGAATGGTAAGACAGACATCATCCCTGCTATCATAGAACTACTGAATGGTAAGACCTCATCCCTGCTATTATAGAACTACTGAATGGTAAGACATCATCCCTGCTATTATAGAACTACTGAATGGTAAGACAGACATCATCCCTGCTATTATAGAACTACTGAATGGTAAGACAGACATCATCCCTGCTATTCTAAACTACTGAATCATCAGACATCATCCCTGCTATTGTAGAACTACTGAATCATCAGACATCATCCCTGTATTCTAGAACTACTGAATCATCAGACATCATCCCTGCTATTGTAGAACTACTGAATCATCAGACATCATCCCTGCTATTCTAGAACTACTGAATCATCAGACATCATCCCTGCTATTCTAGAACTACTGAATCATCAGACATCATCCCTGCTATTGTAGAACTACTGAATTGTAAGACAGACATCATCCCTGCTATCATAGAACTACTGAATGGTAAGACAGACATCATCCCTGCTATTGTAGAACTACTGAATTGTAAGACATCCTCTCTGCTATTATAGAACTACTGAATGGTAAGACATCATCTCTGTTATTATAGAACTACTGAATGGTAAGACATCATCTCTGCTATTATAGAACTACTGAATTGTAAGACATCATCTCTGTTATTATAGAACTACTGAATGGTAAGACATCATCTCTGTTATTATAGAACTACTGAATGGTAAGACATCATCTCTGTTATTATAGAACTACTGAATGGTAAGACATCATCTCTGTTATTATAGAACTACTGAATGGTAAGACATCATCTCTGTTATTATAGAACTACTGAATGGTAAGACATCATCTCTGTTATTATAGAACTACTGAATGGTAAGACATCATCTCTGTTATTATAGAACTACTGAATGGTAAGACATCATCTCTGTTATTATAGAACTACTGAATGGTGAGGCACCAACTCCATATTAATGCTCATGATGTTCGACGAGCAGGTGTCCACATACTTTTGGTCATGTAGTGTATGTACATATAGGTAGGGATAAAGTGACTAGGCAACAGGATAGATAAGACAGTAACAGCAGTATACTGTAGGTAGGGATAAAGGATAGATAATAGACAGTAACAGCAGTATACTGTAGGTAGGGATAAAGGATAGATAATAGACAGTAACAGCAGTATACTGTAGGTAGGGATAAAGGATAGATAATAGACAGTAACAGCAGTATACTGTAGGTAGGGGTAAAGGATAGATAATAGACAGTAACAGCAGTATACTGTAGGTAGGGGTAAAGGATAGATAATAGACAGTAACAGCAGTATACTGTAGGTAGGGGTAAAGGATAGATAATAGACAGTAACAGCAGTATACTGTAGGTAGGGGTAAAGGATAGGTAATAGACAGTAACAGCTGTGTACTGTAGGTAGGGATAAAGGATAGGTAATAGACAGTAACAGCAGTATACTGTGGGTAGGGATAAAGGATAGATAATAGACAGTAACAGCAGTATACTGTAGGTAGGGGTAAAGGATAGATAATAGCCAGTAACAGCAGTATACTGTAGGTAGGGGTAAAGGATAGATAATAGACAGTAACAGCAGTATACTGTAGGTAGGGGTAAAGGATAGATAATAGACAGTAACAGCAGTATACTGTAGGTAGGGGTAAAGGATAGATAATAGACAGTAACAGCAGTATACTGTAGGTAGGGGTAAAGGATAGGTAATAGACAGTAACAGCTGTGTACTGTAGGTAGGGATAAAGGATAGGTAATAGACAGTAACAGCAGTATACTGTGGGTAGGGATAAAGGATAGATAATAGACAGTAACAGCAGTATACTGTAGGTAGGGGTAAAGGATAGATAATAGACAGTAACAGCATTATACTGTAGGTAGGGGTAAAGGATAGATAATAGACAGTAACAGCAGTATACTGTAGGTAGGGGTAAAGGATAGATAATAGACAGTAACAGCAGTATACTGTAGGTAGGGGTAAAGGATAGATAATAGACAGTAACAGCTGTGTATGTGATGAGTCAAAAGAGTTGGTGCAAAGGGTCATTGCAGATAGTCCGGGTAGCTAAGGATTACCTAACTGTTTATCAGTCTGACGGCTTGGGGGTCGAAGCTGTTCAGGGTCCCGTTGGTTCCAGACTTGGTGCATCGGTGCCACTTGCTGTGCGGTAGCAGAGAGAACAGTCTATGACTTGGGTGGCTGGTGTCTTTGACTATTTTTAAGGCCTTCCTCTGATACCGCCTGGTATAATTCCTTAGTTACAGTGCATTCGGAAAGTATTCAGACCCCATTACTTTTTCCACATTTTGTTACTTTACAGCTAAAATTGATTTAAATAAGAAAAGATTCCCAAGAACACAGGGGCCTCCATCATTCTTAAATTGAAGAAATTTGGAACCAGAGCTGACTGCCCAGCCAAAGAAACCTGGCATGGTCCTTACGGTGAAGCATGGTGGCGGCATCATCATGCTGTGAGGATGTTTTTCAGCGCCAGGGACTGGGAGACTAGTCTGGATCGAGGGAAAGATGAATGGAGCAAAATACAGAGAGATCCTTGATGAAAACCCGCTCCAGAGCACTCAGGACCTTAGACTGGGGTGAAGGTTCACCTTCTAACAGGACAACAACCCTAAGCACACAGCCAAGACAATGGAAGAGTGGCTTCGGGACAAGTCTCTGAATGTCCTTGAGTTGCCCAGCCAGAGCCCGGACTTGAACCCTATCGAACATCTCTGGAGAGACCTGAAAATAGCTGTGCACCGACGCTCCCCATCCAACTTGGTGTGCCAAGCTTGTAGCGTCATACCCAAGAAGACTTGAGGCAGTAATCGCTGCCAAAGATGCTTCAACAAAGTACAGAGTAAAGGGTCTGAATTATGTCATATTTGTGATATTTCAGTTTTGTATTTTTAATAAATGTGCAAACATTTCTAAAAACCTGTTTTTGCTTTGTCCTTATGGGGTATTGTGATGTCATTATGGGGTATTGTGATGTCCTTATGGGGTATTGTGATGTCATTATGGGGTATTGTGATGTCATTATGGGGTATTGTGATGGGGGCGGGGAGTGGGGGGTGGGGACTATTTAATGCATTTTAGAATATGGCTGTCACGTAGCAAAACGTGTAAAAAGTCAAGGGGTCTGAATACTTTCTGAATGCACCGTGAACACCGAGGAATTTGAAGCTCTCGATCTGCTCCACTACAGACCCGTTGACGTGAACGGGTGGCATGCTCGGCCCTCTGTTTCCTGTAGTCCACCATCAGCTCCTTTTTGTCTTGCTCACGTTAAGAGAGATGTTCTCCTGGCACCACGCTGCCAGGTCTCTGACCTCCTCTCTATAGGCCGTCTCATCATCGTCAGGGGTCAGGCCTACCACCAGGTCTCTGACCTCCTCTCTATAGGCCGTCTCATCATCGTCAGGGGTCAGGCCTACCACCAGGTCTCTGACCTCCTCTCTATAGGCCGTCTCATCATCGTCAGGGGTCAGGCCTACCACCAGGTCTCTGACCTCCTCTCTATAGGCCGTCTCATCATCGTCAGGGGTCAGGCCTACCACCAGGTCTCTGACCTCCTCTCTATAGGCCGTCTCATCATCGTCAGGGGTCAGGCCTACCACCAGGTCTCTGACCTCCTCTCTATAGGCCGTCTCATCATCGTCAGGGGTCAGGCCTACCACCAGGTCTCTGACCTCCTCCCTATAGGCCGTCTCATCATCGTCAGGGGTCAGGCCTACCACCAGGTCTCTGACCTCCTCTCTATAGGCCGTCTCATCATCGTCTGGGGTCAGGCCTACCACCAGGTCTCTGACCTCCTCTCTATAGGCCGTCTCATCATCGTCAGGGGTCAGGCCTACCACCAGGTCTCTGACCTCTCTATAGGCCGTCTCATCATCGTCAGGGGTCAGGCCTACCACCAGGTCTCTGACCTCCTCCCTATAGGCCGTCTCATCATCGTCAGGGGTCAGGCCTACCACCAGGTCTCGGACCTCCTCTCTATAGGCCGTCTCATCATCGTCAGGGGTCAGGCCTACCACCAGGTCTCTGACCTCCTCTCTATAGGCCGTCTCATCATCGTCAGGGGTCAGGCCTACCACCAGGTCTCTGACCTCCTCTCTATAGGCCGTCTCATCATCGTCAGGGGTCAGGCCTACCACCAGGTCTCTGACCTCCTCTCTATAGGCCGTCTCATCATCGTCAGGGGTCAGGCCTACCACCAGGTCTCTGACCTCCTCTCTATAGGCCGTCTCATCATCGTCAGGGGTCAGGCCTACCACCAGGTCTCTGACCTCCTCTCTATAGGCCGTCTCATCATCGTCAGGGGTCAGGCCTACCACCAGGTCTCTGACCTCCTCTCTATAGGCCGTCTCATCATCGTCAGGGGTCAGGCCTACCACCAGGTCTCTGACCTCCTCCCTATAGGCCGTCTCATCATCGTCAGGGGTCAGGCCTACCACCAGGTCTCTGACCTCTCTATAGGCCGTCTCATCATCGTCAGGGGTCAGGCCTACCACCAGGTCTCTGACCTCCTCTCTATAGGCCGTCTCATCATCGTCAGGGGTCAGGCCTACCACCAGGTCTCTGACCTCTCTATAGGCCGTCTCATCATCGTCAGGGGTCAGGCCTACCACCAGGTCTCTGACCTCCCTATAGGCCGTCTCATCATCGTCAGGGGTCAGGCCTACCACCAGGTCTCTGACCTCCTCTCTATAGGCCGTCTCATCATCGTCAGGGGTCAGGCGTTCCACCGGAGTCAGCAAACTTAATGATGCCGTTGAAGTCGCGCTGCATGGGTGAACAGGAAGTACAGGAAGGGACTAAGCATGCACCCCTCCGTGTTTAATACAGGGTACTGTGTTTAATAGTCACATGTACAGGGTACTGTGTTTAATAGTCACATGTACTGTGTTTAATAGTCACATGGGTACAGTCCATAGGGGGAGCAGGTAGCTGTCTAGTGGTGGCTGTTCAGCAGCCTGATGGTCTGAGGGTAGAAACTATTGGCCAGTCTTACAGTTTTTGCCATGATGCTCCCATACTGCCCCCATCTGGGTGATTTAAGCAGGGAGAACAGGGCGTGGCTGGGGTCCATGATGCTCCCATACTGCCCCCGTCTGGGTGATTGAAGCGGGGAGAACAGGGCGTGGCTGGGGTCCATGATGCTCCCATACTACCCCCGTCTGAGTGATTGAAGCCGGGGAGAACAGGGCGTGGTTCGGGTGGCTGGGGTCCATGATGATGTTCTTGGCCTTCCTGAGACACCTGGTGGTGTAGGTGTCCTGTAGGGCAGGCAGTGAGCACCAAACGGTGCGTTCAGCTGCACGTATCACACTCTGTAGTGCCTTGCAGTCAGTGGCGGTGGAGTTGCCGTACCAGGCTGTGATGCAGCCTGACAGAATGTTCTCCATGGTGCTCCTGTAGAACACTGTGATGCAGCCTGACAGAATGTTCTCCATGGTGCTCCTGTAGAACACTGTGATGCAGCCTGATAGAATGCTCTCGATGGTGCTCCTGTAGAACACTGTGATGCAGCCTGACAGAATGCTCTCCATGGTGCTCCTGTAGAACACTGTGATGCAGCCTGACAGAATGCTCTCCATGGTGCTCCTGTAGAACACTGTGATGCAGCCTGACAGAATGCTCTCCATGGTGCTCCTGTAGAACACTGTGATGCAGCCTGACAGAATGCTCTCCATGGTGCTCCTGTAGAACACTGTGATGCAGCCTGACAGAATGTTCTCCATGGTGCTCCTGTAGAACACTGTGATGCAGCCTGACAGAATGCTCTCCATGGTGCTCCTGTAGAACACTGTGATGCAGCCTGACAGAATGCTCTCCATGGTGCTCCTGTAGAACACTGTGATGCAGCCTGACAGAATGCTCTCCATGGTGCTCCTGTAGAACACTGTGATGCAGCCTGACAGAATGCTCTCCATGGTGCTCCTGTAGAACACTGTGATGCAGCCTGACAGAATGCTCTCGATGGTGCTTCTGTAGAACACTGTGATGCAGCCTGACATAATGCTCTCCATGGTGCTCCTGTAGAACACTGTGATGCAGCCTGACAGAATGCTCTCGATGGTGCTTCTGTAGAACACTGTGATGCAGCCTGACAGAATGCTCTCCATGGTGCTCCTGTAGAACACTGTGATGCAGCCTGACAGAATGCTCTCCATGGTGCTCCTGTAGAACACTGTGATGCAGCCTGACAGAATGTTCTCCATGGTGCTCCTGTAGAACACTGTGATGCAGCCTGACAGAATGCTCTCCATGGTGCTCCTGTAGAACACTGTGATGCAGCCTGACAGAATGCTCTCCATGGTGCTTCTGTAGAACACTGTGATGCAGCCTGACATAATGCTCTCCATGGTGCTCCTGTAGAACACTGTGATGCAGCCTGACATAATGCTCTCCATGGTGCTCCTGTAGAACACTGTGATGCAGCCTGACAGAATGCTCTCGATGGTGCTTCTGTAGAACACTGTGAGGGCCCTCGGGGACGGGACAGATTTCTTCAGCATCCTGAAGTTGAAGTTGTGCCTTCTTCACCACAGTGTTCATGCGGTTAGACCATTTCAACTTCTCTGGGATGTGTCTGCCAAGGAATTTAAGTTATTGACCGTCTTCACAGTTGATGAGAATGGGGACGTGTCCAGCCTGGTTCCTCATGAAGTCCACAATCGGCTCCTTTGTTTTGCTAACGAGAGAGAGGTTGTTTACCTGGCACGACGCCATCAGAGTGCTGTTTCATCATTGTTGGTAACTAGGTCTGTCGTGTCGTCAGTGAACTTGACATTGGAGTTGGAACTGTGTGAGGCCAGTCAGTCATGGGTATACAGGGAGTACAGGAAGGGACTGAGGACGCACCCTTGTGGGGTCCCCGTGTTGAGAATCAGTGTCGAGGATGTAATGTTGTCTACCTTCACCTGTGGTCGGCCCATCAGGAAGTCCAGGACCCAGTTGCAGAGGGAGGAGTTCAGACCCAGGGCTGTGAGATTTGTAATGAGCTGATAGGACACTATGGTATTTAAGGTCCAGCTGTAGTCAATGAACAGCATCCTCACATATGCTTTCCTTTTGTCCAGGTGAGTGAGGGCAGTGTGCAGTGCCGTGGCGATTGCGTTGTCGTGGATCTGTCAGGGCGGTAGGAGAATTGAAGAGGGTGCAGTGTGTCGAGGAGTTGATATGGGCTTTGACTTGATGAGACCTGGATCAGAACCAATATGACAGGGCTTCTTATTGAACTGATGAGACCTGGATCAGAACCAATATGACAGGGCTTCTTATTGAACTGATGAGACCCGGATCAGAACCAATATGACAGGGCTTCTTATTGAACTGATGAGACCCGGATCAGAACCAATATGACAGGGCTTCTTATTGAACTGATGAGACCCGGATCAGAACCAATATGACAGGGCTTCTTATTGAACTGATGAGACCCGGATCAGAACCAATATGACAGGGCTTCTTATTGAACTGATGAGACCTTCATCAGAACCAATATGACAGGGCTTCTTATTGAACTGATGAGACCTTCATCAGAACCAATATGACAGGGCTTCTTATTGAACTGATGGAGAAGTGGAGCGGCTATCCGTATCTTTTCAGACGATTCGGAAACGATACCCTTTCCGGCGAAATACAGACCTCTCACAACATTGCTCATCCTCATACATAACAAACCCTTCATACTGTGCATGTGGCTGTAAAAACAATGATCTGAACGATGTTAAAGGTTGATCTGTGGTGGAGTTTTAGATATCAGGTTTGGTTTCCCTTCTTGACGAAGCCACTCTGTGTGTCTAAGATGGCTGTTTCTCCCTGCAGCCCAACAGGAGGACGATGAGTTTGTGTGTCAGATCGTCTATGTGTTTTACCAGATGGTGTTTCACCAGGCTACCAGGGAGGTCATCATTAAAGAGACACGTATCCTTCCTACCCACAATGCACTGCTTCTTACGTTTAAAACATGTTGATGCATAGTTAATTTTGTGTGAAAGCGTGAAATATAATTTTTCAGTTTTAACTATTAAAGCCCATTATTCTCTGAATGTTCTTCCTCATCATCATCATCATCATCATCATCCTCCTCCTCCTCCTCCTATGAAAAACCACTTCATTACTGTACGTTGGCTGTTTGGGCCTTGAACCAGCGACCTCAGACTTCCCAGAGCTGTAACCCTTAACCCTCATCTCAGAGGCTCCGGCGTACCTTATCGACCTGATGCACGACAAGAATGCTGAGATACGCAAGGTCTGTGACAACACTCTGGACATAATCGCTGTAAGTAACAGACTATTACTGAATGAAACCCTATAACAGAGGTAGAAACACACGCCACTACTGGAACTGAGGGGTATCCTCCTGTAACCCCAGTCTCTCTGAGGGGTATCCTCCTGTGTAACCCAGTCTCTCTGAGGGGTATCCTCCTGTAACCCCAGTCTCTCTGAGGGGTATCCTCCTGTAACCCCAGTCTCTCTGAGGGGTATCCTCCTGTGTAACCCAGTCTCTCGTGAGGGGTATCCTCCTGTAACCCCAGTCTCTCTGAGGGGTATCCTCCTGTGTGTAACCCCAGTCTCTCTGAGGGGTATCCTCCTGTAACCCCAGTCTCTCTGAGGGGTATCCTCCTGTAACCCCAGTCTCTCTGAGGGGTATCCTCCTGTAACCCCAGTCTCTCTGAGGGGTATCCTCCTGTAACCCCAGTCTCTCTGAGGGTATCCTTCTGTAACCCCAGTCTCTCTGAGGGGTATCCTCCTGTAACCCCAGTCTCTCTGAGTGGTATCCTCCTGTAACCTCAGTCTCTCTGAGGGGTATCCTCCTGTAACCCCAGTCTCTCTGAGGGTTATCCTCCTGTGTAACCCAGTCTCTCTGAGGGGTATCCTCCTGTAACCCCAGTCTCTCTGAGGGGTATCCTCCTGTGTAACCCAGTCTCTCTGAGGGGTATCCTCCTGTGTAACCCAGTCTCTCTGAGGGTTATCCTCCTGTGTAACCCAGTCTCTCTGAGGGGTATCCTCCTGTAACCCCAGTCTCTCTGAGGGGTATCCTCCTGTGTAACCCAGTCTCTCTGAGGGGTATCGTCCTGTGTAACCCCAGTCTCTCTGAGGGGTATCCTCCTGTGTAACCCAGTCTCTCTGAGGGGTATCCTCCTGTAACCCCAGTCTCTGAGGGGTATCCTCCTGTGTGTAGCCCCAGTCTCTCTGAGGGGTATCCTCCTGTGTAGCCCCAGTCTCTCTGAGGGGTATCCTCCTGTATCCCAGTCTCTCTGAGGGGTATCCTCCTGTGTAACCCAGTCTCTCTGAGGGGTATCCTCCTGTGTAACCCCAGTCTCTCTGAGGGGTATCCTCCTGTGTAACCCCAGTCTCTCTGAGGGGTATCCTCCTGTGTAACCCCAGTCTCTCTGAGGGGTATCCTCCTGTAACCCCAGTCTCTCTGAGGGGTATCCTCCTGTAACCCCAGTCTCTCTGAGGGGTATCCTCCTGTAACCCCAGTCTCTCTGAGGGGTATCCTCCTGTAACCTCAGTCTCTCTGAGGGGTATCCTCCTGTGTAACCCCAGTCTCTCTGAGGGGTATCCTCCTGTGTAACCCCAGTCTCTCTGAGGGGTATCCTCCTGTGTAGCCCCAGTCTCTCTGAGGGGTATCCTCCTGTAACCCCAGTCTCTCTGAGGGGTATCCTCCTGTAACCCCAGTCTCTCTGAGGGGTATCCTCCTGTAACCCCAGTCTCTCTGAGGGGTATCCTCCTGTAACCCCAGTCTCTCTGAGGGGAATCCTCCTGTAACCCCAGTCTCTCTGAGGGGTATCCTCCTGTGTAGCCCCAGTCTCTCTGAGGGGTATCCTCCTGTAACCCCAGTCTCTCTGAGGGGTATCCTCCTGTGTAACCCAGTCTCTCTGAGGGGTATCCTCCTGTGTAGCCCCAGTCTCTCTGAGGGGTATCCTCCTGTAACCCCAGTCTCTCTGAGGGGTATCCTCCTGTATCCCAGTCTCTCTGAGGGGTATCCTCCTGTGTAACCCAGTCTCTCTGAGGGGTTTCCTCCTGTAACCCCAGTCTCTCTGAGGGGTATCCTCCTGTGTAACCCAGTCTCTCTGAGGGGTATCCTCCTGTAACCCCAATCTCTCTGAGGGGTATCCTCCTGTGTTTAACCCCAGTCTCTCTGAGGGTTATCCTCCTGTAACCCCAGTCTCTCTGAGGGGTATCCTCCTGTGTGTAGCCCCAGTCTCTCTGAGGGGTATCCTCCTGTGTAGCCCCAGTCTCTCTGAGGGGTATCCTCCTGTATCCCAGTCTCTCTGAGGGGTATCCTCCTGTGTAACCCAGTCTCTCTGAGGGGTATCCTCCTGTGTAACCCCAGTCTCTCTGAGGGGTATCCTCCTGTGTAACCCCAGTCTCTCTGAGGGGTATCCTTCTGTGTAACCCCAGTCTCTCTGAGGGGTATCCTGCTGTAACCCCAGTCTCTCTGAGGGGTATCCTCCTGTAACCCCAGTCTCTCTGAGGGGTATCCTCCTGTAACCCCAATCTCTCTGAGGGGTATCCTCCTGTGTAGCCCCAGTCTCTCTGAGGGGTATCCTCCTGTAACCCCAGTCTCTCTGAGGGGTATCCTCCTGTAACCCCAGTCTCTCTGAGGGGTATCCTCCTGTAACCTCAGTCTCTCTGAGGGGTATCCTCCTGTGTAACCCCAGTCTCTCTGAGGGGTATCCTCCTGTGTAACCCCAGTCTCTCTGAGGGGCATCCTCCTGTGTAACCCCAGTCTCTCTGAGGGGTATCCTCCTGTAACCCCAGTCTCTCTGAGGGTTATCCTCCTGTAACCCCAGTCTCTCTGAGGGGTATCCTCCTGTAACCCCAGTCTCTCTGAGGGGTATCCTCCTGTAACCCCAGTCTCTCTGAGGGTATCCTCCTGTAACCCCAGTCTCTCTGAGGGGTATCCTCCTGTGTAACCCAGTCTCTCTGAGGGTTATCCTCCTGTGTAACCCAGTCTCTCTGAGGGGTATCCTCCTGTGTAACCCAGTCTCTCTGAGGGGTATCCTCCTGTAACCCCAGTGTCTCTGAGGGGTATCCTCCTGTGTAACCCAGTCTCTCTGAGGGGTATCCTCCTGTGTAACCCCAGTCTCTCTGAGGGGTATCCTCCTGTGTAACCCCAGTCTCTCTGAGGGGTATTGTCCTGTGTAACCCCAGTCTCTCTGAGGGGTATTCTGCTGTGTAACCCAGTCTCTCTGAGGGGTATCCTCCTGTGTGTAACCCCAGTCTCTCTGAGGGGTATCCCCTGTGTGTAACCCCAGTCTCTCTGAGGGGTATCCTCCTGTGTACCCCAGTATCTCTGAGGGGTATCCTCCTGTAACCCCAGTCTCTCTGAGGGGTATCCTCCTGTAATCCCAGTCTCTCTGAGGGGTATCCTCCTGTGTAACCCCAGTCTCTCTGAGGGGCATCCTCCTGTGTACCCCAATCTCTCTGAGGGGTATCCTCCTGTGTTTAACCCCAGTCTCTCTGAGGGTTATCCTCCTGTGTATACAAGTCTCTCTGAGGGGTATCCTCCTGTAACCCCAGTCTCTCTGAAGGGTATCCTCCTGTAACCCCAGTCTCTCTGAGGGGTATCCTCCTGTAACCCCAGTCTCTCTGAGGGGTATCCTCCTGTGTGTAACCCCAGTCTCTCTGAGGGGTATCCTCCTGTGTACCCCAGTCTCTCTGAGGGGTATCCTCCTGTGTAACCCAGTCTCTCTGAGGGTTATCCTCCTGTGTAACCCAGTCTCTCTGAGGGGTATCCTCCTGTGTAACCCAGTCTCTCTGAGGGGTATCCTCCTGTAACCCCAGTCTCTCTGAGGGGTATCCTCCTGTATCCCAGTCTCTCTGAGGGGTATCCTCCCGTGTAACCCAGTCTCTCTGAGGGTTATCCTCCTGTGTAACCCAGTCTCTCTGAGGGGTATCCTCCTGTAACCCCAGTCTCTCTGAGGGGTATCCTCCTGTGTAACCCAGTCTCTCTGAGGGGTATCATCCTGTAACCCCAGTCTCTCTGAGGGGTATCCTCCTGTGTAACCCAGTCTCTCTGAGTGGTATCATCCTGTAACCCCAGTCTCTCTGAGGGGTATCCTCCTGTGTGTAGCCCCAGTCTCTCTGAGGGGTATCCTCCTGTGTAACCCAGTCTCTCTGAGGGTTATCCTCCTGTGTAGCCCCAGTCTCTCTGAGGGGTATCCTCCTGTGTAAACCCAGTCTCTCTGAGGGGTATCCTCCTGTAACCCCAATCTCTCTGAGGGGTATCCTCCTGTAACCCCAGTCTCTCTGAGGGGTATCCTCCTGTAACCCCAATCTCTCTGAGGGGTATCCTCCTGTGTAGCCCCAGTCTCTCTGAGGGGTATCCTCCTGTAACCCCAGTCTCTCTGAGGGGTATCCTCCTGTAACCCCAGTCTCTCTGAGGGGTATTCTCCTGTGTAACCCCAATCTCTCTGAGGGGTATCCTCCTGTGTAGCCCCAGTCTCTCTGAGGGGTATCCTCCTGTAACCCCAGTCTCTCTGAGGGGTATCCTCCTGTGTAACCCAGTCTCTCTGAGGGGTATCCTCCTGTGTAACCCCAGTCTCTCTGAGGGGTATCCTCCTGTGTAACCCCAGTCTCTCTGAGGGGTATCCTCCTGTGTAGCCCCAGTCTCTCTGAGGGGTATCCTCCTGTAACCCCAGTCTCTCTGAGGGGTATCCTCCTGTAACCCCAGTCTCTCTGAGGGGTATCCTCCTGTAACCCCAGTCTCTCTGAGGGGAATCCTCCTGTAACCCCAGTCTCTCTGAGGGGTATCCTCCTGTGTAGCCCCAGTCTCTCTGAGGGGTATCCTCCTGTAACCCCAGTCTCTCTGAGGGGTATCCTCCTGTGTAACCCAGTCTCTCTGAGGGGTATCCTCCTGTGTAGCCCCAGTCTCTCTGAGGGGTATCCTCCTGTAACCCCAGTCTCTCTGAGGGGTATCCTCCTGTATCCCAGTCTCTCTGAGGGGTATCCTCCTGTGTAACCCAGTCTCTCTGAGGGGTATCCTCCTGTAACCCCAGTCTCTCTGAGGGGTATCCTCCTGTGTAACCCAGTCTCTCTGAGGGGTATCCTCCTGTAACCCCAATCTCTCTGAGGGGTATCCTCCTGTGTTTAACCCCAGTCTCTCTGAGGGTTATCCTCCTGTAACCCCAGTCTCTCTGAGGGGTATCCTCCTGTGTGTAGCCCCAGTCTCTCTGAGGGGTATCCTCCTGTGTAGCCCCAGTCTCTCTGAGGGGTATCCTCCTGTATCCCAGTCTCTCTGAGGGGTATCCTCCTGTGTAACCCAGTCTCTCTGAGGGGTATCCTCCTGTGTAACCCCAGTCTCTCTGAGGGGTATCCTCCTGTGTAACCCCAGTCTCTCTGAGGGGTATCCTCCTGTGTAACCCCAGTCTCTCTGAGGGGTATCCTGCTGTAACCCCAGTCTCTCTGAGGGGTATCCTCCTGTAACCCCAGTCTCTCTGAGGGGTATCCTCCTGTAACCCCAATCTCTCTGAGGGGTATCCTCCTGTGTAGCCCCAGTCTCTCTGAGGGGTATCCTCCTGTAACCCCAGTCTCTCTGAGGGGTATCCTCCTGTAACCCCAGTCTCTCTGAGGGGTATCCTCCTGTAACCTCAGTCTCTCTGAGGGGTATCCTCCTGTGTAACCCCAGTCTCTCTGAGGGGTATCCTCCTGTGTAACCCCAGTCTCTCTGAGGGGTATCCTCCTGTAACCCCAGTCTCTCTGAGGGGAATCCTCCTGTAACCCCAGTCTCTCTGAGGGGTATCCTCCTGTGTAGCCCCAGTCTCTCTGAGGGGTATCCTCCTGTAACCCCAGTCTCTCTGAGGGGTATCCTCCTGTATCCCAGTCTCTCTGAGGGGTATCCTCCTGTGTAACCCAGTCTCTCTGAGGGGCATCCTCCTGTAACCCCAGTCTCTCTGAGGGGTATCCTCCTGTGTGTAGCCCCAGTCTCTCTGAGGGGTATCCTCCTGTGTAACCCCAGTCTCTCTGAGGGGTATCCTCCTGTGTGTAACCCCAGTCTCTCTGAGGGGTATCCTCCTGTAACCTCAGTCTCTCTGAGGGGTATCCTCCTGTGTAACCCAGTCTCTCTGAGGGGTATCCTCCTGTGTAACCCAGTCTCTCTGAGGGGTATCCTCCTGTAATCCCAGTCTCTCTGAGGGGTATCCTCCTGTGTGTAACCCCAGTCTCTCTGAGGGTTATCCTCCTGTAACCCCAGTCTCTCTGAGGGGTATCCTCCTGTAACCCCAGTATCTCTGAGGGGTATCCTCCTGTTTAACCCAGTCTCTCTGAGGGGTATCCTCCTGTGTACCCCAGTCTCTCTGAGGGGTATCTCCTGTGTACCCCAGTCTCTCTGAGGGGTATCCTATGAAGCAAGCTACAGCTACTCAGGATTTTATGAAGCTGGCCAGCTTCAGTTAGCTTCACATTCCAGGTCTCAGTCGTACTCCACCGGTGGAATTGATTAAATATTGCATTTGTTTTATGGTGTAGTTTATGGTGTAGTTTATGGTGCTTTTCAAACTGCAGATAGACTATAGCTTCCATCAATGTAGTTGTCTGCATCACTTCCAATCCCCCATATATTGTTTGCTTTTGTTGGTATATATACACAACTGTTCAAAAGTTTGGGGTCACTTAGAAATGTCCTTGTTTTCGAAAGAAAAACACTTTTTTTGTCCGTTAAAATAACATCAAATTGATCAGAAATACCGTTTAACATTGTTAATGTTGTATATGACTATTGTAGCTGGAAATGGTTGATTTTTAATGGAATATCTACATAGGTGTACAGAGGCCCATTATCAGCAACCATCACTCCTGTGTTCCACTGGCACGTTGTGTTAGCTAATCCAAGTTGATAATTTTAAAAGGCTAACTGATCATTAGAAAACCCTTTTGCAATTATATTAGCACAGCTGAAAACTGTTGTCCTGATTAAAGAAGCAATAAAACTGGCCTTCTTTAGACTAGTTGAGTATCTTGAGCATCAGGATTTGTGGGTTTGATAACAGACTCAAAATGGGCAGAAACAACTACCTTTCTTCTGAAACTCGTCAGTCTATTCTTGTTCTGAGAAATTTCCAAGAAACTGAAGATTTCGTACAGCGCTGTGTACTACTCCCTTCACTGAACAGCGCAAACTGGCTCTAACCAGAATAGAAAGAGGAGTGGGAGGTCCCGGTGCACAACTGAGCAAGAGGACAAGTACATTAGAGTGTCTAGTTTGAGAAACAGACGCCTCACAAGTCCTCAACTGGCAGCTTCATTAAATAGTACCCGTAAAACACCAGTCTCAATGTCAACAGTGAAGAGGCGACTCCAGGATGCTGGCCTTCTAGGCAGAGTTGTAAAGAAAAAGCCATATCTCAGACTGGCCAATAAAAATAAAACATTAAGATGGGCAAAAGAACACATACACTGGACAGAGGAACTCTGAATCAATTAATCAATCAAATGTATTTATGAAGCCTTTTTTACATCAGCCGACATCTCAAAGTGCTGTACAGAAACCCAGCCTAAAACCACAAACAGCAAGCAATGCAGGTGTAGAAGCACGGTGGCTAGGAAAAACTCCCTAGAAGGCCAAAACCTAGGAAGAAACCTCGAGAGGAACCAGGCTATGAGGGGTGGCCAGTCCTCTTCTGGCTGTGCCGGGTGGAGAGGAACCAGGCAATGTGGGGTGGCCAGTCCTCTTCTGGCTGTGCCGGGTGGAGATTATAAACCTAGAGAGGAACCAGGATATGAGGGGTGGGCCAGTCCTCTTCTGGCTGTGCCGGGTGGAAGGAACCAGGCTATGAGGGGTGGGCCAGTCCTCTTCTGGCTGTGCCGGGTGGAGAGGAACCAGGCTATGAGGGGTGGCCAGTCCTCTTCTGGCTGTGCCGGGTGGAGAGGAACCAGGCTATGAGGGGTGGCCAGTCCTCTTCTGGCTGTGCCGGGTGGAGAGGAACCAGGCTATGAGGGGTGGCCAGTCCTCTTCTGGCTGTGCCGGGTGGAGAGGAACCAGGCTATGAAGGGTGGCCAGTCCTCTTCTGGCTGTGCCGGGTGGAGAGGAACCAGGCTATGAGGAGTGGCCAGTCCTCTTCTGGCTGTGCCGGGTGGAGAGTAACCAGGCTATGAGGGGTGGCCAGGCCTCTTCTGGCCGTAACGGGTGGAGATTATAATACAACATGGCCAAGATGTTCAAATGTTCATAGATGATCAGCATGGTCGAATAATAATAATCACAGTGGTATTAAAAGTCAGTTGGCTTTTCATAGACGGTCATTCAGAGTTAGAGACAGCAGGTGCGGTAGAGAGAGAGAGAGAGAGAGAGAGTCGAAAACAGCATGTCCGGGACAGGTAGCACATCCAGTGAACAAATCAGGGTACCATAGCCGCAGGCAGAACAGTTGAAACTGGAGCAGCAGCACGGCCAGGTGGGCTGGGGACAGCAAGGAGTCATCAGGCCAGGTAGTCCTTAGGCATGGTCCTAGGGCTCAGGTCCTCAGAAAAAAAGAATTAGAGAGAGAATACTTAAATTCACACAGGACACCGGATAAGACAGGAGAAATACTCCAGATATAACAAACTGACCCTTGCCCCCCGAGACACAAACTACCGAGGCAAAAATACTGGAGGCTGAGACAGGAGGTGTCAGGAGACACTGTGGCCCCATCTGATGATACCCCTGGAGAGGGCCAAACAGGCAGGATATAACTCCACCCACTTTGCCAAAGCACAGCCCCCACACCACTAGAGGGATATCTGCAAACCACCAACTTACTACCCTGAGACAAGGCTGAGGATAGCCCACAAAGAACTCCCCCACGGCACGAACCCGAGGGGAGAGCCTACCTGGACAGGAAGATCACGTCAGTGACTCAACCCACTCAAGTGACGCACCCCTCCTAGGGACGGCATGGAAGAGCAACAGTAAGCCAGTGACTCAGCCCCTGTAATAGGGTTAGAGGCAGAGAATCCCGGTGGAGAGAGGGGAACCAGCCAGGCAGAGACAGCAAGGGCGGTTCGTTGCTCCAGAGCCTTTCTGTTCACCTTCACACTCCTGAGTACACTTAATCATTGGACCTACTGAAGAGATGAGTCTTCAATAAAGACTTAAAGGTCGAGACCGAGTCTGCATCTCACATGGATAGGCAGACCATTCCATTAAAAATTGGAGCTCTATAGGAGAAAGTCCTGCCTCCAGCTGTTTGCTTAGAAATTCTAGGGACAGTAAGGAGGCATGCTTCTTGTCACCGTAGTGTACGTGTAGGTATGTACGGCAGGACCAAATCGGAAAGATAGGTAGGAGCAAGTTCATGCAATGCTTTGTAGGTTAGCAGTAAAACCTTAAAATCAGCCCTAGCCTTAACAGGAAGCCAGTGTAGAGAGGCTAGCACTGGAGTAATATGATCACATGTTTAGGTTCTAGTCAAGATTTCAGCAGCCGTGTAATCTGGGTAGTCGGGAAGGTAGAGCATTGCAGTAGTCTAATCTAGATGTGACAAAAGTATGGGAAAACAATTATGCATCAGTTTTAGCCCAAAAAGTTTCTGATATTTGCAATGTTACGGAGATGGAAAAAATTAAGTTTTAAAACAGGATATCTCTTTGAACATTTGAACATTTGCCGCCATCCACTTCCTTATGTCTGAAACACAGGCTTCCAGGGAGGGCAATTTTGGGGCTTCACCATGTTTCATTGAAATGTACAGCTGTGTGTCATCTGCATAGCGGTGAAAGTTAACACTATGTTTCCGAATGACATCCCCAAGAGGTAAAATATATAGTGAAAACAATAGTGGTCCTAAAATGGAACCTTGAGGAACACCGAAACTTACAGTTGATTTGTCAGAGGACCCCCACAGAGACAAACAATCTTTCCGATTCAGGTCTATGTATAAAAGTTGATGGTCCCACACTGATTTGAGAGTCAAACTATCACTTAAATAACAGCCAACCCTCGTCAGTGTTGACACGACAGTTACAGGGATAGTTAAAAACAGCCTGATTGCTGTAGTAACATCAGGGAAACTGGGCAGAAGGGGGCTTCAAATACAGCAGTTCTGTATCACCTTTAATTGAGCCTGTCATTCTCCTTAATTTCCAGCCTCAACACGTTACAGAAAGAGATGAAACTCTGGGATAGGTCGTCTGGCAGATGCAGATTATCATCTTTAGAGGTTCTTGAGAGCTTGAACAAGAAAAGCAATTTGCGATTTCATTCTTAGGCTACTGGTGAACCAGATGTTTGAGTCAACAGGCCCTTTTCTGTGGTATATCTTGGCATGCATCATTCAAGACTAAGTTTACATTTTGTGCAGCGCAATAGACATAATGCCTCAGGAAACACTGTCTGGTTTGGCAATACTCAGTATAGAAAACAGTCGGGCCAGCAGCCTGGACCTACAGGCCATGGTGAAAACATTTGCACACACAAAAGGAGGACTTCAGGAATCTAGGGGAGTCTCAATTTGGAGTTGAGGTATAATTTACTATTCCTTGAATACTGCAGCCCATTTGTGTAGGCTATTAGCAAGACAAAACCTGCTGACTTCAACAATAAATAGTGAATTCATCCTCAAGCTGACTACTTATCTCCTCATTGTTATGTGTTATTTTATTAAAGGTTTATACAGAACCAAAACTACAACAAAATGGACACAATCCCAGTTGAAGCTCACTGTAGTTACCTCAAATACCTCGTACCCCTGCACATTGATCTGGTACTTCCTGTATATAGCTCCACATTGATCTGGTACTTCCTGTATATAGCTCCACATTGATCTGGTACTCCCTGAATATAGATCCACATTGATCTGGTACTTCCTGTATATAGCTCCACATTGATCTGGTACTCCCTGTATATAGCTCCACATTGATTTGGTATGGGTACTTACTGTATACAGCTCCACATTGATCTGGTACTGGTACTTCCTGTATATAGCTCCACATTGATCTGGTACTGGTACTTTCTGTATATAGCTCCACATTGATCCGGTACTCCCTACGAACTGATCTTGTGCTAACGTTGCTTCCAGAGGCAGTTTGTAACTCGGTAGTGAGTGAGTGAGCCGAGGACAGACAATTTTAACACGCTTCGGCAGCCCTGTGAGCTTGTGTGGCCTACCACTTCGCTGCGGCGCCATTGTTGCTCCTAGACCACTTCACAATAGCTTACAGTTAAGTAAGGCCATTCTACTGCCAATGTTTGTCTATGGAGATTGCATGGCTGTGTGCTTTGATTCCTCTTGTGTTACAATGTTTCTTTGGTACAGTTGAAGTCTGAAGTTCACATACACCTCAGCCAAATATATTTAAACTCAGTTTTTCACAATTCCTGACATTTAATCCTAGTACAAATTCCCTGTCTTGGGTCAGTTAGGATCACCACTTTATTTTAAGAATGTGAAATGTCAAAATAATAGTAGAGAATGATTTCTTTCAGCTTTTATTTCTTTCATCACATTCCCCGTGGGTCAGAAGTTTACATACACTCAGTATTTGGTTGCATTGCCTTTTAAATGGTTTAACTTGGGTCAAATGTTTCGGGTAGCCTTCCACAAGCTTCCCACAATAAGTTGGGTGAATTTTGGCCCATTCCTCCTGACAGAGCTGGTGCAACTGAGTCAGGTTTGTAGGCCTCCTTGCTCGCACACGCTTTTTCACTTCTGCCCACAAATGTTCTATAGGATTGAGGTCAGGTCTTTGTGATGGCCACTCCAATACCTTGACTTTGTTGTCCTTAAGCCATTTTGCCACAACTTTGGAAGTATGCTTGGGGTCATTGACCATTTGGAAGACCCATTTGTGACCAAGCTTTGACTTCCTGACTGATGTCTTGAGATGTTGCTTCAATATATCCACATAATTTTCCTGCCTCATGACGCCATCTATTTTGTGAAGTGCACCAGTCCCTCCTGCAGCAAAGCACCCCCACAACATGATGCTGCCACCCCCGTGCTTCACGGTTGGGATGGTGTTCTTCGGCTTGCAAGCCTCCCCCTTTTTCCTCCAAACATAACGATGGTCATTATGGCCAAACAGGTTTATTTTTGTTTCATCAGACTAGAGGACATTTCTCCAAAAAGTACAATCTTTGTCCCCATGTGCAGTTGCAGACCGTAGTCTGGCTTTTTTATGGCGGTTTTTGAGCAGTGGCTTCTTCCTTGCTGAGCAGCCTTTCAGGTTATGTTGATGTAGGACTCGTTTTGCTGTGGATATAGATACTTTTGTACCTGTTTCCTCCAGCATCTTCACACGGTCTTTTGCTGTTGTTCTGGGATTGATTGGCACTTTTCGTACCAAAGTACGTTCATGTCTAGTAGACAGAATGAGTCTCCTACCTGAGTGGTATGACCGCTGCGTGGTCCCATTGTGTTTATACTTGCGAAATATTGTTTGTACAGATGAACATGGTACCTGGAAAGTGCTCCCAAGGATGAACCAGACCTGTGGAGGTCTACAATATTTTTTCTGAGGTCTTGACTGATTTCTTTTTATTTTCCAATGATGTCAAGCAAAGAGGCACTGAGTTTGAAATACATCCACAGGTACACCTGCAATTGACTCAAATGATGTCAATTAGCCTATCAGAAGCTTCTAAAGCCATGACATCATTTTCTGGAATTTTCCAAGCTGTTTAAAGGCACAGTCAACTTAGTGTATGTAAACCTCTGACCCACTGGAATTGTGATACAGTGATTTAAAAGTGAAATAATATGTCTGTAAACAATTGTTGGAAAAATGACTTGTGTCATACACAAAGTAGATGTCCTAACCGACTTGACAAAAACTATAGTTTGTTAGCCAAGAAATGTGTGGAGTGGTTGAAAATCGAGTTTTAATGACTCCAACCTAAGTGTATGTAAACTTCCGACTTCAACGGTATAATTACTTTTTAACTCTGCATCATTGGGAAGGGCTTGTAAGTACACCTGTTGTAAGTCAGCATTTCACAGTGAGGTCTACTACACCTGTTGTATTCAGCATTTCACTGTGAGGTCTACTACACCTGTTGTATTCAGCATTTCACTGTGAGGTCTACTACACCTGTTGTATTCAGCATTTCACTGTGAGGTCTACTACACCTGTTGTATTCAGCATTTCACTGTGAGGTCTACTACACCTGTTGTATTCAGCATTTCACTGTGAGGTCTACTACACCTGTTGTATTTAGCATTTCACTGTGAGGTCTACTACACCTGTTGTATTCAGCATTTCACAGTGAAGTCTACTACCCTGTTGTATTCAGCATTTCACTGTGAGGTCTACTACACCTGTTGTATTCAGCATTTCACTGTGAGGTCTACACACCTGTTGTATTCAGCATTTCACAGTGAAGTCTACTACACCTGTTGTATTCAGCATTTCACTGTGAGGTCTACTACACCCGTTGTATTCAGCATTTCACTGTAAGGTCTACTACACCTGTTGTATTCAGCATTTCACTGTGAGGTCTACTACACCTGTTGTATTTAGCATTTTCACTGTGAGGTCTACTACACCTGTTGTATTCAGCATTTCACTGTGAGGTCTACTACACCTGTTGTATTTAGCATTTCACTGTGAGGTCTACTA
Organism: Oncorhynchus tshawytscha; assembly: GCF_018296145.1. Taxonomy (NCBI): domain Eukaryota; kingdom Metazoa; phylum Chordata; class Actinopteri; order Salmoniformes; family Salmonidae; genus Oncorhynchus; species Oncorhynchus tshawytscha. The sequence goes on from NC_056438.1 coordinate 83,764,781, forward strand.
CACCTGTTGTATTCAGCATTTCACAGTGAAGTCTACACACCTGTTGTATTCAGCATTTCACTGTGAGGTCTACTACACCTGTTGTATTCAGCATTTCACAGTGAGGTCTACACCTGTTGTATTCAGCATTTCACTGTGAGGTCTACTACACCTGTTGTATTCAGCATTTCACTGTAGGGTCTACCTACACCTGTTGTATTCAGCATTTCACTGTGAGGTCTACTACACCTGTTGTATTCATCATTTCACTGTGAGGTCTACTACACCCGTTGTATTCAGCATTTCACTGTGAGGTCTACTACACCCGTTGTATTCAGCATTTCACTGTGAGGTCTACTACACCTGTTGTATTCATCATTTCACTGTGAGGTCTCCACCCGTTGTATTCAGCGCATGTGACAATTAAAATGAAAGTAGATTTGAAGGGAGTTGTGTGAGAGTCAGTTGACCACAACACAACAGTTACATAATCATTTAGTGAACTCCATAACTCACCACACACACATTTCTCCCTCTCCCCCTCACTCTATTTTCCCTCCCTCCCTCTCTCTCTCTCCCCTTCCCTCTCCCTCCAACACCCCTCTCCCTCCCTCTCCCCCTCCCTCCCTCCATCCCCCTCTCCTCCCGCTCTATCCCCCTCCCCTCTCCATCCCTCTCCCTCCCCCTCCAACACCCCTCTCCCTCCCTCTCCCCCTCCCTCCATCCCCCTCTCCTCCCGCTCTATCCCCCTCCCCTCCCACCCCTCTCCCCCCTCCCTCCATCCCCCTCTCCTCCCACTCTATCCCCCTCCCCTCTCCATCCCTCCCCCTCCAACACCCCTCTCCCTCCCTCTCCCCCTCCCCTCTCCACCCCTATCCCCCCCCTCCCCTCTCCATCCCTCTCCCCCCCCTCCAACACCCCTCTCCATCCCTCTCCCTCCCCCTCCATCCCCCCCTCCTCCTCCCTCCCTCCCCCCTCCCTCCATCCCCCTCTCCTCCCGCTCTATCCCCCTCCCCTCTCCCTCCCTCTCCCCCTCTCTCCATCCCCCCTCTCCTCCCGCTCTATCCCCCTCCCCTCTCCATCCCTCTAGGAGTATGATGAGGAGTGGGGGAGGAAGACTCAGAGAGAGAAGTTCCGATGGCATAACTCTCAGTGGTTGGAGATGGTGGAGAGTAGGCAGATGGAGGAGGGAGAGCCCTTCATGTACGGAGAGGATGGAGAGATGGACAGACCTGACCTCTTCTACAGCACGGGTCAGTAAAGTGCATTTTCAGATCCAGTTTGTGCTGTTTGTTTGTCTCTGTCTCCACCAGCAGCTGTCAGGAATACATTTAGAGGAAGACCTCACAATCCCTCTGTTTGTTTTCCCTCTTTCTCACTGTGTCTAGACGGGATCACCCCTGCGTCAGGAGCGGTCAGTCCTGACTTCTTCAGTGATCCCTACGCACAGAATGGAGACGGACAACACGGGTACGATAGTGAGACAAACTTTAACACTCCCAAACACTATTGATTCTTCTCACACATACACACTCACCTTTTACAGGTCATCCATCTAGTACACTCTTCCAGTATACCTTATACTCTGTTAGTATCGAACACCCTGGAGGGTAGGGTCTAACATAGGGTCTAACATAGGTTCTAACGCCTTGGAGGGTAGGGTCTAACATAGGGTCTAACGCCTTGGAGGGTAGGGTCTAACATAGGGTCTAACGCCTTGGAGGGTAGGGTCTAACATAGGGTCTAACGCCTTGGAGGGTAGGGTCTAACGCCTTGGAGGGTAGGGTCTAACACCTTGGAGGGTAGGGTCTAACATAGGGTCTAACGCCTTGGAGGGTAGGGTCTAACGCCTTGGAGGGTAGGGTCTAACGCCTTGGAGGGTAGGGTCTAACGCCTTGGAGGGTAGGGTCTAACGCCTTGGAGGGTAGGGTCTAACGCCTTGGAGGGTAGGGTCTAACATAGGGTCTAACACCTTGGAGGGTAGGGTCTAACACCTTGGAGGGTAGGGTCTAACATAGGGTCTAACGCCTTGGAGGGTAGGGTCTAACACCTTGGAGGGTAGGGTCTAACACCTTGGAGGGTAGGGTCTAACACCTTGGAGGGTAGGGTCTAACATAGGGTGTAACACCTTGGAGGGTAGGGTCTAATATAGGGTCTAACACCTTGGAGGGTAGGGTCTAACATAGGGTCTAACACCTTGGAGGGTAGGGTCTAATGCCTTGGAGGGTAGGGTCTAATGCCTTGGAGGGTAGGGTCTAACACCTTGGAGGGTAGGGTCTAATATAGGTCTAACACCTTGGAGGGTAGGGTCTAACACCTTGGAGGGTAGGGTCTAACATAGGGTCTAACACCTTGGAGGGTAGGGTCTAACTCCTTGGAGGGTAGGGTCTAACACCTTGGAGGGTAGGGTCTAACACCTTGGAGGGTAGGGTCTAACATAGGGTCTAACACCTTGGAGGGTAGGGTCTAACACCTTGGAGGGTAGGGTCTAACATAGGGTCTAACACCTTGGAGGGTAGGGTCTAACACCTTGGAGGGTAGGGTCTAACATAGGGTCTAACACCTTGGAGGGTAGGGTCTAACACCTTGGAGGGTAGGGTCTAACATAGGGTCTAACTCCTTGGAGGGTAGGGTCTAACACCTTGGAGGGTAGGGTCTAACTCCTTGGAGGGTAGGGTCTAACACCTTGGAGGGTAGGGTCTAACACCTTGGAGGGTAGGGTCTAATATAGGGTCTAACACCTTGGAGGGTAGGGTCTAACACCTTGGAGGGTAGGGTCTAACATAGGGTCTAACACCTTGGAGGGTATGGTCTAACACCTTGGAGGGTCTAACATAGGGTCTAACACCTTGGAGGGTAGGGTCTAACACCTTGGAGGGTAGGGTCTTACACCTTGGAGGGTAGGGTCTAACACTTGGAGGGAAGGGTCTAACACCTTGGAGGGTAGTGTCTAACGCTTGGAGGGTAGGGTCTAACGCCTTGGAGGGTAGGGTCTAACACCTTGGAGGGTAGGGTCTAAACATAGGGTCTAACACCTTGGAGGGTAGGGTCTAACATAGGGTCTAACACCTTGGAGGGTAGTGTCTAACACCTTGGAGGGTAGGGTCTAACACCTTGGAGGGTAGGGTCTAAACATAGGGTCTAACGCCTTGGAGGGTAGGGTCTAACACCTTGGAGGGTAGTGTCTAACACCTTGGAGGGTAGGGTGTAACACCTTGGAGGGTAGGGTCTAACGCCTTGGAGGGTAGGGTCTAACGCCTTGGAGGGTAGGGTCTAACGCCTTGGTGGGTAGGGTCTAACATGGGGTCTAACACCTTGGAGGGTAGGGTCTAACATAGGGTCTAACACCTTGGAGGGTAGGGTCTTAACACCTTGGAGGGTAGGGTCTAACATAGGGTGTAACACCTTGGAGGGTAGGGTCTAACATAGGGTCTAACACCTTGGAGGGTAGGGTGTAACACCTTGGAGGGTAGGTTCTAACATAGGGCCTAACACCTTGGAGGGTAGGGTCTAACACCTTGGAGGGTAGAGTCTAACACTTCGGAGGTTATCCACCTTGGAGGGTATCTAACATCTTGGAGGGTAGGGTCTAACACCTTGGAGGGTCGGGTCTAACATCTTGGAGGGTAGGGTCTAACATAGGGTCTAACATCTTGGAGTGTTTGGTCTAACACCTTGGAGGGTAGGGTCTAACACCTTGGAGGGTAGGGTCTAACAGGTTCTAACGTGGAGGGTAGGGTCTAACGCCTTGAGGGTGAAACACCTTGGAGGGTAGGGTCTTTTAACACCTTGGAGGGTACAAAATGGGTCTAACGACCTTGGAGGGTATTGTCTAACGCCGTGGAGGTTAGGGTCTAACGCCTTGAGGGTAGGGTCTAACATAGGGTCTAACACCTTGGAGGGTAGGTTCTAACACCTTGGAGGGTAGGTTCTAACATGGGGTGTAACGCCTTGGAGGGTAGGGTCTAACATAGGGTCTAACACCGTGGAGGGTAGGGTCTAACACCTTGGAGGGTAGGTTCTAACATAGGGTCTAACACCTTGGAGGTTAGGGTCTAACACCGTGGAGGGTAGGGTCTAACATAGGTAATCCCTCTTGTTTATTATCTAGCTGTTGGTGTGGTAACGCGGCCTGTCGGTCTGTCGTGGTGGTAATTGGGGCAGATTGGAGCTGTGGTCAGAGTGCCTGTCGGCCTGTCGTGGTGGTAGTGGTGGTAGTGGAGGCAGAGTGGAGCTGTGAGGTGAAATGCAGTTTGTCTTTTTATCCCAGGACAAAATGTTTGTCTACAGACCAATATACAGTATGCTGCATACAGTAGAGTATATTGATATTTATCCAAGATTCTTTCTCCAATACTGTTTGTACCTGAAATGGTCCTGCCGTGTTACCCAGAGTTCTCTGTTTTTACATGGATTCACTTTATACCTCCCCCAGAACCTTTTGTGCTACTTATCAGTGAGGCTGGGAGGCTTGGTTGCCGTAGCGGTGGTGTGTTGAATGAGGCTGATGCTGGGAGGCTTGGTTTCCATAGCGGTGGTGTGTTGAATGAGGCTGAGGCTGGGAGGCTTGGTTTCCATAGCGGTGGTGCGTTGAATGAGGCTGGGGGCTTGGTTGCCGTGACGGTGGTGTGTTGATTGAGGCTGGGAGGCTTGGTTTCCGTAGCGGTGGTGTGTTGAATGAGGCTGGGAGGCTTGGTTGCCGTGACGGTGGTGTGTTGAATGAGGCTGGGAGGCTTGGTTGCCGTGACGGTGGTGTGTTGAATGAGGCTGGGGGGCTTGGTTGCCGTATCGGTGGTGTGTTGAATGAGGCTGGGAGGCTTGGTTTCCGTAGCGGTGGTGTGTTGAATGAGGCTGGGAGGCTTGGTTTCCGTAGCGGTGGTGTGTTGAATGAGGCTGGGAGGCTTGGTTTCCGTGCGGTGGTGTGTTGAATGAGGCTGGGAGGCTTGGTTGCCGTGACGGTGGTGTGTTGAATGAGGCTGGGAGGCTTGGTTGCTGTAGCGGTGGTGTGTTGAATGAGGCTGAGGCTGGGAGGCTTGGTTTCCATAGCGGTGGTGCGTTGAATGAGGCTGGGAGGCTTGGTTGCCGTGACGGTGGTGTGTTGAATGAGGCTGGGAGGCTTGGTTGCCGTAACGGTGGTGTGTTGAATGAGGCTGGGAGGCTTGGTTGCCGTAGCGGTGGTGTGTTGAATGAGGCTGGGAGGCTTGGTTGCCGTAGCGGTGGTGTGTTGAATGAGGCTGGGAGGCTTGGTTGCCGTGACGGTGGTGTGTTGAATGAGGCTGGGAGGCTTGGTTGCTGTAGTGGTGGTGTGTTGAATGAGGCTGGGCTGGGAGGCTTGGTTGCCGTAGCGGTGGTGTGTTGAATGAGGCTGGGCTGGGAGGCTTGGTTGCCGTGACGGTGGTGTGTTGAATGAGGCTGGGAGGCTTGGTTGCTGTAGTGGTGGTGTGTTGAATGAGGCTGAGGCTGGGAGGCTTGGTTGCCGTAGCGGTGGTGTGTTGAATGAGGCTGAGGCTGGGAGGCTTGGTTTCCGTAGCGGTGGTGTGTTGAATGAGGCTGGGAGGCTTGGAGGCTTGGTTTCCGTAGCGGTGGTGTGTTGAATGAGGCTGGGAGGCTTGGTTTCCATAGCGGTGGTGTGTTTGTAAGCCGTGGGAACACATCTAGATTGACCATAACATCACTGTGTCACATCTTCTTTCTTCTGTTATCCTCTTGGTTTACATACACACACACACACACACACACACACACACACACACACACACACACACACACACACACACACACACACACACAGGATTCAGGTGAAGGAGAGCCATCTTGTTTTTCCCTTCCCTTCCGATAACTTTGTAATATTTCTATGTGTTTGTCTCTCTCCAGTGGAGGAGCTGATGGGTTTGACCTGACCACGGGGACATCGAGCCGACCGGCCACCGGCTTCGGCTTCAGACCAGACGAGCAGTTCTACGACTACACTTCTTCCAGATAAACCTTCCCCTTCACATAGTCTGACCAATCACCATCCACTAAAAACACTGACCAATCCCCTTCACAAAGTCTGACCAATCACCATCCACTATGAACACTGACCAATCCCCCTTCACATAGTCGACCAATCACCATCCACTATGAACACTGACCAATCCCCATCCACATAGTCTGACCAATCACCATCGACTATGAACACTGACCAATCCCCATCCACATAGTCTGACCAATCCCCATTAACACCATCCACATAGTCTGACCAATCACCATCCACATAGTCTGACCAACCCTCATTCACTCACCATAGTCCGACCAACCCTCATCAACACTTAACACTGATCGACCCCCATCAACACTTAACACTGATCGACCCCCATCAACACTTAACACTGACCAACCCTCATCAACACTTAACACTGACCAACCCCCATTCACTATGAACACTGACCAACCCCCATCAACACTTAACACTCAACCCCCATCATGAACACTGACCAACCCTCATCACACTGAACACTGACCAACCCCCATTCACTATGAACACTGACCAACCCCCTTCACATATGAACACTGACCAACCCCCATTCACTATGAACACTGACCAACCCCCATTCACTATGAACACTGACCAATCCCCATTCACATGAACACTGACCAACCCCCCCCCATTCACTATGAACACTGACCAACCCCATTCACTATGAACACTGACCAACCCCATTCACTATGAACACTGACCAACCCCCAACCCCATTCACTATGAACACTGACCAACCCCATTCACTATGAACACTGACCAACCCCATTCACTATGAACACTGACCAATCCCCATTCACTAGTGAACACTAGGTGTGCCACAACTAGTGTTAGTGATGTAGGGCCTGTCAGGACACAGATCAGTGTGTTAGTGATAGTGATGTAGGACACAGTCAGGACACAGATCAGTGTGTGTTAGTGATGTAGGGCGTGTCAGGACACAGATCAGTGTGTTAGTGATGTAGGGTGTGTCAGGACACAGATCAGTGTGTTAGTGATGTAGGGCGTGTCAGGACACAGATCAGTGTGTTAGTGATGTAGGGTGTGTCAGGACACAGATCAGTGTGTTAGTGATGTAGGGTGTGTCAGGACACAGATCAGTGTGTTAGTGATGTAGGGTGTGTCAGGACACAGATCAGTGTGTTAGTGATGTAGGGCGTGTCAGGACACAGATCAGTGTGTTAGTGATGTAGGGCGTGTCAGGACACAGATCAGTGTGTTAGTGATGTAGGGCGTGTCAGGACACAGATCAGTGTGTTAGTGATGTAGGGCGTGTCAGGACACAGATCAGTGTGTCAGTGAGGTAGGGTGTGTCAGGACACAGATCAGTGTGTTAGTGATGTAGGGAGTGTCAGGACACAGATCAGTGTGTTAGTGATGTAGGGTGTGTCAGGACACAGATCAGTGTGTTAGTGATGTAGGGCGTGTCAGGACACAGATCAGTGTGTTAGTGATGTAGGGAGTGTCAGGACACAGATCAGTGTGTTAGTGATGTAGGGAGTGTCAGGACACAGATCAGTGTGTTAGTGATGTAGGGTGTGTCAGGACACAGATCAGTGTGTTAGTGATGTAGGGTGACAGTGTCAGGACACAGATCAGTGTGTTAGTGATGTAGGGCGTGTCAGGACACAGATCAGTGTGTTAGTGATGTAGGGTGTGTCAGGACACAGATCAGTGTGTTAGTGATGTAGGGCGTGTCAGGACACAGATCAGTGTGTTAGTGATGTAGGGCGTGTCAGGACACAGATCAGTGTGTTAGTGACTATTGAAAACATTCTGCAGTAGCCATCATGATTTCCTGACTTTACGTATCTTCTGTGTGCTAATAGTGCAAGCTGACAGCCATAGATGTTGTGGGGTTTTGTACGCTCGATTTACTGAATTTGAAATGATTCAAATGTATTATTGGAATGTTTTTATTGTTCAGGCAATGCTTTGGTAGGTGCAAATATCACGTTAGATGTTGCCTTTTATTTCAACATGAAGTCGCAGAGGGTTTAAATTATGTTTTGTAGATATTTACATGTTTATATTATCACACACACTTCTGCATGAATATGACTTAAAACTAAGGACCACTGAATCATTAATATAAAGATGGTCATCTAAATAGAATTTCAGTGCAGGCTACTAAGGTAGGCTTGAAACCACTTGGATTTAGAATTAAAGGTACTACGCATGTATGTGTGTAATTTCACAAAATGTCCATAATATATCTGCACCAATAGTGGAATGATAGTGTTTAACAGGATTACTTAACCGATAGTGTTGTGATTGGCTGTGATGTTTTTGTTTGTCTCCCACCAGAGAGGGAATCTGTTGTAAGAAAAACCGGGAAAGTTGTTTTGACTTTGTGGCTGTGTTATCTAGTAACATTCCACACAAGTAGGAATTTCCTGGTTGCAAAAATTCAATTTCAGTTTAGTGTAGGGAATCATTGTACCATCTAAATCACTGTGAACTATCTTTTCAATAACAAAAAAAAAAAAAAACATTTTTGAAGCTGGTGGATCAAAACCGAAAGTTAAAGGCTCAGGCGTCAGTCTCCATCATGTTACAGGGAAGTAGAATGCAGAGGAGGGGGAGATTTGTTTTGAATGCAGCATAAAGCTGTTGCAGTTCCCCCAGCTTCCACACGGGGGAGAAATTCAGAATGTAGCACCTTTAACTTCTTCTTATATCTGCATGAACAGACAAACCACTCATGTTGTCAGCTTTGGCTCAAGGATCACGCTACTCTAGCTATATTTAACATAACCTCATATGCTCTTCAAGGCTACTGCTATTGTCTGCTTGAGTACTGCATTTAATCACCATTAAGTACTCAATACACTGTAGAGTGCATACCTTCTGTAACTACACGTAACAAAAAATAATAGTGCACTAGTTAACTATGTATAATGTATATATACTAATCTACTTCCCACTCCTTACTGGCCTGATATTGACTACACTATCTAGCTAAGTCCCTCTCCTTACTGGGCTAAACTAGCTGGCTAGCTGAACTTGGCTAGTTTTAGTCCTCATTGCCAAACTTCATATATACTGCACCCTCAACTTCAAAACTCTTTTGCTAGTTATTGGAACCATGACAACGGGCAGCCCCTCCCCGCTTAGCTCTGAACGTTTCTGACTGGTCTTGGAACCATGACAACGGGCAGCCCCTCCCCGCTTGGCTCGATGGGATATGTAGTGATTTTGCCAACACAGCCAGATATGTACGGTCTTGTACCCTTAACCTTTTTTTAAAGTGACTATTTGTTGATTAAATCAGACTTTATTAATACCAGGAATGAACAAGTTAATTTACATAAAAAAATAATCATTATAAAGCAACTGTACAGAGTGCCAATGGCTACAATGAATGGTTAAATGACTCAGGCACGAAGGATTAACAGAGCTCCTCCTCGCCTTCTCTATAGCCCTAGTGGTGACAGAGTCCATGATTTTTCGAGTCGACTCCTGGTATCAGAGTCGTTGGAGTCGACTCTCTCGACAATGCTCTAAACCAGGGGTATTCAAATCTTACCATACGAAGTCTGGCGCCTGCTGGTTTTCTGTTCTACCTGATATTCAATTGCGCCCACCTGGTGTCCCAGGTCTAAATCAGTCCCTGATTAAAAAACGCAGTGGAACGGGCTTCGGGGTCCAGAGTTGCGTTTGAGGGCTCTAAATAATGCTGTGTAACTGACTGTCTACAATTCGAACAATATTCTACATTCTAAAAGTTGGCCCAACAGTCTAAATATATGGCTATTAGACCGAGACAGTGTTAACCAGGTGGTATTGCATTACTATATTGATGGTGGTAGACAATGGTGTGCAGTGGTGGGCTCTTGCAATGATGGTAAAACATCAGTAGGCTACATTTTGGTTTGAATAAACAGAAAGGCTTCAACGCACAGTAAATGTTTTACACTTACGGCAAGCAATGTGTCAGAACATGCAGCAGTAGGCAGCAGCAGCAGTAGGCAGTAGCTGTAGGCGGCGGCAATAGCTGTAGGCGGCGGCAGTTGTAGTAGGCGGTGTCAGTAGTAGTAGGCGGCGGCAGTAGTAGTAGGCGGCGGCAGTTGTAGTAGGCGGTGTCTGTAGTAGTAGGCGGCAGCAGCAGTAGTAGTAGGCGGCAGCAGTTGTAGTAGCAGTGTCAGCAGTAGTAGGCGGCAGCAGCAGTAGTAGTAGGCAGCAGCAGTAGGTGCAGCAGGCGCGGCAATAGCTGGCGGCAGTAGGCAGCAGCAGTAGGCGGCAGCAGTAGGCGGCAGCAGTAGGCAGTAGGCGGCAGCAGCAGTAGGCGGCAGCAGTAGGCAGTAGGCGGCAGCAGTAGGCGGCGGCAGCAGTAGGCAGCAACAGTAGGCGGCGGCAGTAGGCGGCGGCAGCAGTAGGCAGCGGCAGTAGGCGGCAGCAGTAGGCGGGCGGCAGCAGTAGGCAGTAGGCGGCAGCAGTAGGCGGCGGCAGCAGTAGGCGGCAGTAGGCAGTAGGCAGCGGCAGTAGGCGGCGGCAGCAGCAGGCGGCAGCAGCAGGCAGCAGCAGTAGGCGGCAGCAGTAGGCGGCGGCAGCAGTAGGCGGCAGCAGCAGTAGGCGGCGGCAGTAGGCGGCGGCAGTAGGCGGCAGCAGCAGCAGGCGGCAGCAGCAGCAGTAGGCGGCAGCAGCAGTAAGGCAGCAGCAGCAGTAGGCGGCGGCAGCAGTAGGCGGCGGCAGTAGGCGGCAGCAGCAGTAGGTGGCAGCAGCAGTAGGCAGCAGCAGTAGGTGGCGGCGGCAGTAGGCGGCGGCAGTAGGCAGCAGGATACACTTTTTATAGCCACTTCCTATTCTGTGGCACACTTCACCATTAATTACTTCTGTTGCTGGTTGACAATAGTGCTTTATTTGATATGTTGATATGTACAGTACTTTCTGTTAGAGGTTTCTTATTTTCTCAGTTTATATTAAATATGATTTTATATTCAAGCTTTTGTTTACTGTTTGTTTTATAATAGTCATGTTTATTATTTTCTTACTTGTATTTAAAGTATGTGTTACTTTGTTACTGAGGGGAGAACAGCACAGTAGTGTATTTGATGTGAGAACAGTGCCTGAAGCTCATAGGAACTACTGTAAACCACTGCTTTAGCATTCTCTACTGCTGTGAAGGACCTTATAAAACCATATGAGGGATTTATTGATGTGTACTGTGAACATTAGTGCAATTAAAAATCACTGTTCAAATTGATTTCTGATTTCTGATTTTTCTTAATTAAAAAAATATGAACTATAAAGTATTTAATTTGAATATGAATATAATATTATGGCCATGCATAATTGATCAGGACAATTCCCTTTTATTGTGAACAAACATCAGTAGCACAAACAATTGTAGCACAAACAATTGAAAACACTGAAATGAATGTTAATGTTATGTAGGCTTGATTACCAACAACGACGAGACGGCCTACAGGGAGGAGGTGAGGGCCCTCGGAGTGTGGTGTCAGGAAAATAACCTCACACTCAACGTCAACAAAACTAAGGAGATGATTGTGGACTTCAGGAAACAGCAGAGGGAACACCCCCCCATCCACATCGATGGAACAGTAGTGGAGAGGGTAGCAAGTTTTAAGTTCCTCGGCATACACATCACAGACAAACTGAATTGGTCCACCCACACAGACAGCGTTGTGAAGAAGGCGCAGCAGCGCCTCTTCAACCTCAGGAGGCTGAAGAAATTCGGCTTGTCACCAAAAGCACTCACAAACTTCTACAGATGCACAATCAGCCCGCATCCTGGCGGGCTGTATCACCGCCTGGTATGGCAACTGCACCGCCCTCAACCGTAAGGCTCTCCAGAGGGTAGTGAGGTCTGCACAACGCATCACCGGGGGCAAACTACCTGCCCTCCAGGACACCTACACCACCCGATGTCACAGGAAGGCAAAAAGATCATCAAGGACATCAACCACCCGAGCCACTGCCTGTTCACCCCGCTGCCATCCAGAAGGCAAGGTCAGTACAGGTGCATCAAAGCTGGGACCGAGAGACTGAAAAACAGCTTCTATCTCAAGGCCATCAGACTGTTAAACAGCCACCACTAACATTGAGTGGCTACTGCCAACACACTGTCAATGACACTGACTCTACTCCAGCCACTTTAATCATGGGAATTGATGGGAAATGATGTAAATATATCACTAGCCACTTTAAACAATGCTACCTTATATAATGTTACCTACCCTACATTGTTCATCTCATATGCATACGTTGATACTGTACTCTATATCATCGACTGCATCCTTATGTAATACATGTATCACTAGCCACTTTAACTATGCCACTTGGTTTACATACTTATCTCATATGTATATACTATACTCAATACCATCTACTGTATCTTGCCTATGCTGCTCTGTACCATCACTCATTCATATATCCTTATGTACATATTCTTTATCCCCTTACACTGTGTATAAGACAGTAGTTTTTTTTGGAATTGTTAGTTAGATTACTTGCTCGTTATTACTGCATTGTCGGAACTAGAAGCACAAGCATTTCGCTACACTCGCATTAACATCTGCTAACCATGTGTATGTGACAAATAAAATTTGATTTGATTTGATTTGATTTAATGCTGGGGAGAGTTGAGCCACCCTTGTTCTAGGAAACTGTGCAGGAAGAAACCACATGGAAAAACTGGAAAGCTCAGGTGGGATTATCTGCCTGCCGACAGACAATACTTAGCGCCTCTGAACAGAGTGTCAAATCAAATCAAATGGTATTGTGTTAGTCACATGCGCCGAATACCACAGGTGTAGACCTCACAGTGAAATGCTGAATACCACAGGTGTAGACCTCACAGTGAAATGCTGAATACAACAGGAGTAGTAGACCTCACAGTGAAATGCTGAATACCACAGGTGTAGACCTCACAGTGAAATGCTGAATACAACAGGTAGTAGACCTCACAGTGAAATGCTGAATACCACAGGTGTAGTAGACCTCACAGTGAAATGCTGAATACCACAGGTGTAGACCTCACAGTGAAATGCTGAATACAACAGGAGTAGTAAACCTCACAGTGAAATGCTGAATACAACAGGTGTAGTAGACCTTACAGTGAAATGCTGAATACAACAGGTGTAGTAGACCTCACAGTGAAATGCTGAATACCACAGGTGTAGACCTCACAGTGAAATGCTGAATACAACAGGAGTAGTAGACCTCACAGTGAAATGCTGAATACCACAGGTGTAGTAGACCTCACAGTGAAATGCTGAATACCACAGGTGTAAAGACCTCACAGTGAAATGCTGAATACAACAGGAGAGATAAACAGGGGGTCACAGTGAAATGCTGAATACACAGGTGTAATAGACCTATACAGTGAAATGCTGAATACAACAGGTGTAGTAGACCTCACAGTGAAATGATGAATATCACAGGTGTAGACCTCACAGTGAAATGCTGAATACAACAGGAGTAGTAGACCTCACAGTGAAATGCTGAATACCACAGGTGTAGTAAACCTCACAGTGAAATGCTTGAAGTCCCTGACCAACAGTGCCGTTACAAAACAAAAGGAAATAAAAGTAACAAGTAGTTAAAGAGCTGCAGAAAAATAACAATAGCGAGACGATATACAGGGGGTCCAGAGTCAATGTGTGGGGGCACTGGTTAGTAATGAGACTATATACAGGGGTACCGGTACCGAGTCAATGTGTGGGGGCACTGGTTAGTAATGAGACTATATACAGGGGGTACCGGAGTCAATGTGTGGGGGCACTGGTTAGTAATGAGACTATATACAGGGGGTACCAGAGTCAATGTGTGGGGGCACTGGTTAGTAATGAGACTATATACAGGGGTACCGGTACCGAGTCAATGTGTGGGGGCACTGGTTAGTAATGAGACTATATACAGGGGGTCCAGAGTCAATGTGTGGGGGCACTGGTTAGTAATGAGACTATATACAGGGGGTCCAGAGTCAATGTGTGGGGGCACTGGTTAGTAATGAGACTATATGCAGGGGGTGCAGAGTCAATGTGTGGGGGCACTGGTTAGTAATGAGACTATATACAGGGGGTCCAGAGTCAAATGTGTGGGGGCACTGGTTAGTAATGAGACTATATGCAGGGGTCCAGAGTCAACTGTGTGGGGGCACTGGTTAGTAATGAGACTATATGCCAGGGGGTACCCCGTACTACTGTCATATAAGGTATAACTGGTTAGTAATGAGACTATATACAGGGGGTACAGAGTCAATGTGCGGGGGCACTGGTTAGTAATGAGACTATAGACCATCCCCCGTACTACTGCATATAAGTCAATTTAGGGGTCACTACTACTGCATATAAGGTATAACTTTAGACCATCCCCGTACTACTGCATATAAGGTATAACTTTAGACCGTCCCCCTGTACTACTGCATATAAGGTATAACTTTAGACCATCCCCCGTACTACTGCATATAAGGTATAACTTTAGACCATCCCCCCGTACTACTGCATATAAGGTATAACTTTAGACCATCCCCCCGTACTACTGCATATAAGGTGTTGATCCTATGTTTCATGAACTGAAATAAAAGATTCCAGAAATGTTCCATACGCACAAAAGCTCAAATTGTGTGCAGAACTTTATTTACGTCCCTGTTAGTGAGCATTTCTCCTTTTGCCAAGATAATCCATCCACCTGACAGGGGTAAAAGGCCATTCTAAAATGTGCACAGATGTCTCAAGTTTTGAGGGAGCGTGCAATTGGCATGCTGACTGTAGGAATGTCCACTAGAGTTGTTGCCAGAGAATTGAATGTTCATTTTTCTTCCATAAGCCGCCTCCAGCGTCGTTTTAGAGAATTTGGCAGTACGTCCAACTTGCCTCACAATGTAACCACGCCAGCCCAGGACCTCCACTTCCTGCTTCTTCACTTGCGGGATCGTCTGAGACCAGCCACCCAGACAGCTGATGAAACTGAGGAGTAGGTTTGAGTGCAACCGAAGAATTTCTGCACAAACTGTCAGAAACCATCTCGGGGGAACTCATCTGCGTGCCCGTCGTCCTCACCAGGGTCTTGAACTGACTGCAGTTTGGCGTCGTACCCGACCATCTTCGCTGGAGAAGTGTGCTCTTCACAGATGAATCCAGGTTTCAACTGTACTGGGTAGATGGCAGACAGCGTGTGTGGTGTTGTGTGTGTGAGCAGTTTGCTGATGTCAACGTTGTGAACCCAGTGCTCCATGGTGGCGGTGGGGTTATGGTATGGACAGAGAACTGAGAACACGGTTGCATTTCATCAATGGCAATTTGAATGCACAGAGATACTGTGATGAGATCCTGAGGCCCATCGCCGTGCCATTCATCCACAGCCACCACCTCATGTTTCAGTATGATAATGCACAGCCCCATGTCACAAGGATCTGGACACAATTCCTGGAAGCTGAAAATGTCCCTTCCATGACCTGCATAGTCACCTGACATGTCACCCATTGAGCATGTTTGGGATACTCTGGATCGACGTGTATGACAGCATGTTCCAGTTCCCGCCAATATCCAGTAACTCGCACAACCAATGAAGAGGAGTGGGACAACATTCCACGGGCCACAATCAACAGCCTGATCAACTCCATGTGAAGGAGATGTGTCGCGCTGCATGAGACAAATGGTCACACCAGATACTGACTGGTTTTCTGATCCACGTCCCTACCTCTTTATTAAGGTATCTGTGACTAAGAGATGCATGTCTGTATTCCCAGTCATGTGAAATCCATAGATTTAGTGTCTAATGAATCCATCTAAATTGACTGATTTCCTTATATGAACTGTAAATCTTTGAAATTGTTGCATGTTGCATTTATAATTGTGTTCAGTGTAGTTTATTGTCTAGATTCCAATGTTCAAATCAAATTCTATTTGTCACACACACATGGTTAGCAGATGTTAATGCGAGTGTAGCGAAATGCTTGTGCTTCTAGTTCCGACAATGCAGTAATAACCAACGAGTAATCTAACCTAACAATTCCACAACTACTACCTTATACACACAAGTGTAAAGGGATGAAGAATATGTACATAAAGATATATGAATGAGTGATGGTACAGAGCGGCATAGGCAAGATACAGTAGATGGTATCGAGTACAGTATATACATATGAGATGAGTATGTAAACAAAGTGGCATAGTTAAAGTAGCTAGTGATACATGTATTACATAAAGATGCAGTAGATGACATAGAGTACAGTATATACGTATACATATGAGATAAATAATGTAGGGTATGTAAACATTATATTAAGTAGCATTGTTTAAAGTGGCTAGCGATATATTTTACATCAATTCCCATTATTAAAGTGGCTGGAGTTGAGTCAGTGTGTTGGCAGCAGCCACTCAATGTTAGTGGTGGCTGTTTAACAGTCTGATGGCCTTGAGATAGAAGCTGTTTTTCAGTCTCTCGGTCCCAGCTTTGATGCACCTGTACTGACCTCGCCTTCTGGATGATAGCGGGGTGAACAGGCAGTGGCTCGGGTGGTTGTTGTCCTTGATGATCTTTATGGCCTTCCTGTGACATCGGGTGGTGTAGGTGTCCTGGAGGGCAGGTAGTTTGCCCCTGGTGATACTTGTGCAGACCTCACTACCCTCTGGAGAGCCTTGCGGTTGTGGGCGGAGCAGTTGCCGTACCAGGCGGTGATACAGCCCGACAGGATGCTCTCGATTGTGCATCTGTAGAAGTTTGTGAGTGCTTTTGGTGACAAGCTGAATTTCGTCAGCCTCCTGAGGTTGAAGAGGCGCTGCTGCGCCTTCTTCACGATGCTGCCTGTGTGGGTGGACCAATTCAGTTTGTCTGTGATGTGTATGCCGAGGAACTTAAAACTTACTACCCTCTCCACTACTGTCCTGTCAATGTGGATAGGGTGGTGCTCCCTCTGCTGTTTCCTGAAGTCCACGGTCATCTCCTTAGTTTTGTTGACGTTGAGTGTGAGGTTATTTTCCTGACACCACACTCCGAGGGCCCTCACCTCCTCCCTGTAGGCCGTCTCGTCGTTGTTGGTAATCAAGCCTACCACTGTTGTGTCGTCCGCAAACTTGATGATTGAGTTGGAGGCGTGCGTGGCCACGCAATCGTGGGTGAACAGGGAGTACAGGAGAGGGCTCAGAACGCACCCTTGTGGGGCCCCAGTGTTGAGGATCAGCGGGGTGGAGATGTTGTTACCTACCCTCACCACCCGGGGGCGGCCCGTCAGGAAGTCCAGTACCCAGTTGCACAGGGCGGGGTCGAGACCCAGGGTCTCGAGCTTGATGACGAGTTTGGAGGGTACTGTGGTGTTAAATGCTGAGCTGTAGCTAGCTAGCTGGATGGCTGCTCTGTTGCTATTTTGTAGAAAGCCCTTGTTGATACTAGCCAGATGGCCACTGCTAGATAACTACCTAGCAAGATGACTAGGAAACAATTCGATTCATTCTCTATAATCCCATACTGGCAGGCCATAGCCAAATGTTTAGCTAGGAACAGTAGTTAATGTTAGCATATTCGCTAGCTAGCTAAGGACACTGCACTAACTCAGTAGCTAACACAGGCAGCTGTGTCATGGGAACTAATCCATCAGGATTTAATTATAATGCCAATACTAGCTACAGTGGTTAGCTAGCTTGTAGGAAGTATTTAGTGTTGTGTGCATTGCAGCGGTGCACTTAGCTCCCATCCCATAGCCTACATTGCATATGAAGTGTGACTGTCTCATGTCATTTAACTGTGGATGTACAGAGAAAATGTCCTATTTTTTTCCTTTTTGTTGTCACACCTGTTGACTCCCCCCACGTGGGGGTTTGTGCTCTCTGATCAGCTCAAAGTCAAGTTGTTGGCCACTGACGAGCATTGCGATTCTACAAGTAGAAATGTCAGGTTCATCGCTACTGGGTCGTCATGCAGCAGCCACTGCTTGGAACAGCCTCTCACTGTGATCAGTACCCTACCATATCCGGCGCCGACAGAGATGGCCGCCTCGCTTCGCGTTCCTAGGAAACTATGCAGTTTTTTGTTTTTTTACGTGTTATTTCTTACACTAGTACCCCAGGTCATCTTAGGTTTCATTACATACAGCCGAGAAGAACTACTGAATATAAGATCAGCGTCAACTCACCATCAGTACGACCAAGAATATGATTTTCGCAATGCGGATCCTGTGTTCTGCCTTACAACCAGTGCCACGGAATGGTTCCCATGCAGCGACCCAAAAAAATGACTCAGAAAAAGAGGGAAACGAGGCGGTCTTCTGGTCAGACTCCGGAGACGGGCACACCGTGCACCACTCCCTAGCATTCTTCTTGCCAATGTCCAGTCTCTTGACAACAAGGTTGATGAAATCCGAGCAAGGGTAGCATTCCAGAGGGACATCAGAGACTGTAACGTTCTCTGCTTCACGGAAACATGGCTAACTGGAGAGACGCAATCCGAAGCGGTGCAGCCAGCGGGTTTCTCCACGCATCGCGCCGACAGAAACGAACATCTTTCTGGTAAGAAGAGGGGCGGGGCGTATGCCTTATGGCCAACGTGACATGGTGTGATGAAAGAAACATACAGGAACTCAAATCCTTCTGTTCACCTGATTTAGAATTCCTCACAATCAAATGTAGACCGCATTATCTACCAAGAGAATTCTCTTCGATTATAATCACAGCCGTATATATCCCCCCCCAAGCAGACACATCGATGGCTCTGAACGAACTTTATTTAACTCTCTGCAAACTGGAAACGATTTATCCGGAGGCTGCATTCATTGTAGCTGGGGATTTTAACAAGGCTAATCTGAAAACAAGACTCCCTAAATTTTATCAGCATATCGATTGCGCAACCAGGGGTGGAAAGACCCTGGATCATTGTTACTCTAACTTCCGCGATGCATATAAGGCCCTGCCCCGCCCCCCTTTCGGAAAAGCTGACCACGACTCCATTTTGTTGATCCCTGCCTACAGACAGAAACTAAAACAAGAAGCTCCCACGCTGAGGTCTGTCCAACGCTGGTCCGACCAAGCTGACTCCACACTCCAAGACTGCTTCCATCACGTGGACTGGGAGATGTTTCGTATTGCGTCAGACAACAACATTGATGAATACGCTGATTCGGTGTGCGAGTTCATTAGAACGTGCGTTGAAGATGTCATTCCCATAGCAACGATTAAAACATTCCCTAACCAGAAACCGTGGATTGATGGCAGCATTCGTGTGGAACTGAAGGCGCGAACCACTGCTTTTAATCAGGGCAAGGTGTCTGGTAACATGACTGAATACAAACAGTGCAGCTATTCCCTCCGCAAGGCTATCAAACAAGCTAAGCGCCAGTACAGAGACAAAGTAGAATCTCAATTCAACGGCTCAGACACAAGAGGCATGTGGCAGGGTCTACAGTCAATCACGGACTACAGGAAGAAACCCAGCCCAGTCACGGACCAGGATGTCTTGCTCCCAGGCAGACTAAATAACTTTTTGCCCGCTTTGAGGACAATACAGTGCCACTGACACGGCCTGCAACGAAAACATGCGGTCTCTCCTTCACTGCAGCCGAAGTGAGTAAGACATTTAAACGTGTTAACCCTCGCAAGGCTGCAGGCCCAGACGGCATCCCCAGCCGCGCCCTCAGAGCATGCGCAGACCAGCTGGCCGGTGTGTTTACGGACATATTCAACCAATCCCTATACCAGTCTGCTGTTCCCACATGCTTCAAGAGGGCCACCATTGTTCCTGTTCCCAAGAAAGCTAAGGTAACTGAGCTAAACGACTACCGCCCCGTAGCACTCACATCCGTCATCATGAAGTGCTTTGAGAGACTAGTCAAGGACCATATCACCTCCACCCTACCTGACACCCTTGACCCACTCCAATTTGCTTACCGCCCAAATAGGTCCACAGACGATGCAATCTCAACCACACTGCACACTGCCCTAACCCATCTGGACAAGAGGAATACCTATGTGAGAATGCTGTTCATCGACTACAGCTCGGCATTCAACACCATAGTACCCTCCAAGCTCGTCATCAAGCTCGAGACCCTGGGTCTCGACCCCGCCCTGTGCAACTGGGTTCTGGACTTCCTGACGGGCCGCCCCCAGGTGGTGAGGGTAGGCAACAACATCTCCTCCCCGCTGATCCTCAACACTGGGGCCCCACAAGGGTGCGTTCTGAGCCCTCTCCTGTACTCCCTGTTCACCCACGACTGCGTGGCCACGCACGCCTCCAACTCAATCAAGTTTGCGGACGACACAACAGTGGTAGGCTTGATTACCAACAACGACGAGACGGCCTACAGGGAGGAGGTGAGGGCCCTCGGAGTGTGGTGTCAGGAAAATAACCTCACACTCAACGTCAACAAAACTAAGGAGATGATTGTGGACTTCAGGAAACAGCAGAGGGAACACCCCCCCATCCACATCGATGGAACAGTAGTGGAGAGGGTAGCAAGTTTTAAGTTCCTCGGCATACACATCACAGACAAACTGAATTGGTCCACTCACACAGACAGCATCGTGAGGAAGGCGCAGCAGCGCCTCTTCAACCTCAGGAGGCTGAAGAAATTCGGCTTGTCACCAAAAGCACTCACAAACTTCTACAGATGGACAATCGAGAGCATCCTGGCGGGCTGTATCACCGCCTGGTATGGCAACTGCACCGCCCTCAACCGTAAGGCTCTCCAGAGGGTAGTGAGGTCTGCACAACGCATCACCGGGGGCAAACTACCTGCCCTCCAGGACACCTGCACCACCCGATGCTACAGGAAGGCCATAAAGATCATCAAGGACATCAACCACCCGAGCCACTGCCTGTTCACCCCGCTGTCATCCAGAAGGCGAGGTCAGTACAGGTGCATCAAAGCTGGGACCGAGAGACTGAAAAACAGCTTCTATCTCAAGGCCATCAGACTGTTAAACAGCCACCACTAACATTGAGTGGCTACTGCCAACACACTGTCAATGACACTGACTCTACTCCAGCCACTTTAATCATGGGAATTGATGGGAAATGATGTAAATATATCACTAGCCACTTTAAACAATGCTACCTTATATAATGTTACTTACCCTACATTATTCATCTCATATGCATACGTAGATACTGTACTCTATATCATCGACTGCATCCTTATGTAATACATGTATCACTAGCCACTTTAACTATGCCACTTGGTTTACATACTCATCTCATATGTATATACTGTACTCGATATCATCTACTGTATCTTGCCTATGCTGCTCTGTACCATCACTCATTCATATATCCTTATGTACATATTCTTTATCCCCTTACACTGTGTATAAGACAGTAGTTTTTTTTGGAATTGTTAGTTAGATTACTTGTTCGTTATTACTGCATTGTCGGAACTAGAAGCACAAGCATTTCGCTACACTCGCATTAACATCTGCTAACCATGTGTATGTGACAAATAAAATTTGATTTGATGATTTGATTTGATTTGATCTATAGGCATTCATGCTTTAGCTTAAAAAAAAGAGATTTTTTTTGTTGGTGTTAGAGGTTTTATGATGCTTGTACCTAAACCAAAGTAGATCATTTTAAGATGGTTCTATAATCAGTTATGGTCTCTATAAGCTTCATTACGAGCTAGCAGGTCCTAAACCAGTTATGGTCTCTATAAGCTACAATATGAGGTCCTAAACCAGTTATGGTCTCTATAAGCTACAATGTGAGGTCCTAAACCAGTTATGGTCGCTATAAGCTACAATATCAGGTCCTAAACCAGTTATGGTCTCTATAAGCTTCAATATCAGGGCCTAAACCAGTTATGGTCTCTACTCTATAAGCTACAATATCAGGTCCTAAACCTAGAATGAAAGTGCATCCTTGTAGCTATGTGGGCTAATATAGTCAAAATATTTGCCTTGGGGTAAATTGAGCCAATGGCCATGGGTAAATTGAGCCAATGTCCTTGGGGTAAATTGAGCCAATGGCCATGGGGGAAGTTGAGCCAATGGCCATGGCGTAAATTGAGCCAATGGCCATGGGTAAATTGAGCCAATGGTCATGGGGTAAGTTGAGCCAATGGCCATGGGGTAAGTTGAGCCAATGGCCATGGGGGAAGTTGAGCCAATGGCCATGGGGGAAGTTGAGCCAATGGCCATGGCGTAAATTGAGCCAATGGTCATGGGGTAAGTTGAGCCAATGGCCATGGGGGAAGTTGAGCCAATGGTCATGGGGGAAGTTGAGCCAATGGTCATGGGGGAAGTTGAGCCAATGGCCATGGGGGAAGTTGAGCCAATGGCCATGGGGGAAGTTGAGCCAATGGCCATGGGGGAAGTTGAGCCAATGGCCATGGGGGAAGTTGAGCCAATGGCCATGGGGGAAGTTGAGCCAATGGCCATGGGGGAAGTTGAGCCAATGGCCATGGGGGAAGTTATCTCTGAGATATGAGGTAACAGGGCCTGGATTACGTTAAAAGTGTTGTTTTTTAAGTACAAAGGGGTTGTTAGGTGTTAAACCTGTGTTAAAAGATGCGTACAATATTAGAAGAGAAAAAGTGATTGTGTTGAATTGTGGGAAATAAAGATAGACATGGTTTTAAAAAGGTAGTAATATTTCATTGCTTAATTTACCCTGTCCCGCGGCTCAACAACCCCATACCCGGGTTGTCCAAGAGACAACTTTGTGGAAAAGCTATGATTTCAAAACTGTAATGTTTCCAGAGATACACAACATCCTGAAATATATGTAGATATATATCTTTGTTAGAAATAATACTATATTTCCCTTGACAGAATGATGCTGAATGTAAAACAAATGGCTGAACTTACCCCAGTCTCCCCTACAGTATCTTTTAAAAGATCTCTTAAATTCTAAAGGTATTATATTTTATATACTTACAGAAAGATACAGTATGAACACAAAACAAGAAACGTGTGTTAAGTGTTTGTTATGTTTTATTAATTTAAGCACCTCCCTTATCATTCTTTTAACTGTTAAATATATTCAGATCTAAATAGCTTTGTCCCAAAAGGTTCTACAGAACAAAGCAAAATGGCTTAGAAATGCAGTACTTCTGTTGTCACGGTAAAACCAACTGCACAACCGAACAAAATGTAAGGTACGGTGCTCATTTCAAGCCCCCCCAAAATGTTAAAAAGATGACCATTATTTCAACCAAAAAAAGCAGTTGTTCAATATAAAATTGAGTATGTAAGTGAAAGTTGTATTATCGTCTGCTGCACCAATAGCAGTCCTTGTTAGTATAGCTATCAGATGTTAACGTTTATGTTATTTGGTCAGTTTCTTTTCTTCTCTCTCAGTCTCTGTGCTCCTCTGAGGAGGGAGGAGAGTCTCTGTGCTCCTCTGAGAGGGAGGAGAGATGATTACCTCCTCAACTTCTATCAGTCTGTGTGCTCCTCTGAGGAGGGAGGAGAGAGATGATTACCTCCTCAACTTCTATCAGTCTCTGTGCTCCTCTGAGGAGGGAGGAGAGAGATGATTACCTCCTCAATTTCTATCAGTCTGTGTGCTCCTCTGAGGAGGGAGGAGAGAGATGATTACCTCCTTCCTCAATTTCTATCAGTCTGTAGAGTAAACATTTTCAGTCATTTATTTGATATAGAAATAGTTAATAGATTTTGAATTGGGTTCAAAATGAACACCGTTAATTGCTCTGCTGTTGGTACACCCCCCCTAGTCGTTCTTTCCCCAGCTAGGGAGTGCTGTTTTCTGGGGGATACCTCTGTATCAGCTCTTCCACCTCCACTACCTCCATCACCAAGTCACGGATGGACTGCACACTACCCAATGGAACCGCTTCCTCCTCTCCCTCCATCCCCACTGTGTTAGACTGTAGCCCCAGAGCCTCCACTACACCCACCAGAGCCTCTCCTCTGTACTCTGCCTCCACTACACCCCCCAGAGCCTCTCCTCTGTCCCCTGCCTCCACTACACCCCCCAGAGCCTCTCCTCTATCCCCTGCCTCCACTACACCCCCCAGAGCCTCTCCTCTGTCCCCTGCCTCCACTACACCCCCCAGAGCCTCTCCTCTATCCCCTGCCTCCACTACACCCTCCCCAGGCCCAGTCAGTGGAGTAGTAGCACCCCCTTGTGATGTGACCAGGGTATTGCATGCAAGCAGGGCACCCTCGCTCTCAGTGACAGTAACGCTAGTGACGGAGGTAACTGCAGCTCTGTCCTCACTGCCTCCAGGCTGCATCTCTGATCCTGTGGGGTTAGGGTCAATCTGAGTCTGGGAGGCTGGTTTAGTGGAGTTAGGGTCATTCTGAGTCGGGCAGGCTGGTTCAGTGTCTCTGGCTTGGGTAGATGAGCTAGTTTGGACTGTACCACTAGCTTTAATTTCTGGAGGGGTGTCAGAGTGGACCAAATCACTGTCTACAGTTTCTATATGGGCGTTGGATGGGGCTGTACCAATGTGATGTGCTTCTGCCTCCTTACAAAGATGTTCTTCCTCCTCTTCCTTCTTGTCCACGGTGAAAGGTACAGATGCCCCTCCTTCACCCCTGCAGGAGTTTTCAGGTAGACTGCTCTGTCTGTGGCTTGTCTCTGTCTCTGACCAGTGGAGAGCACCGTGGCCTCAGGAAGAATCATACTCACTGCTGACAGAGCCTCGACACACACCAACACACTGTCACTCACTGGGCTGTTTCTGGCTTTGTCTGTGTCTGGTTTGTCTTCAGTTCCTGGTGGTTGGGATGCTTTGGCTGTGTCTGTAACTTCCGGTATCTGGGGAGCTGGTTCAGCCACAGGAAGAGGAGGCTGGGGGGAGGCGGCATAAGGTGTGATTGTGGCCAAAGAGGCGTCATGATTGACTAAGGAAGCATCAGGTTTGGTTGAGGCAGCACCAGAGGGGTAATCACTTTCAGCAGAGGACATTTCAGGTAGAGGTGAAGGGGTATCAGGTAGAGGTGAAGGGGTATCAGGCTCTGCTACAGAGACATCAGCAGTATAGGTAAGTATATGTGCTGGGGCTGGGAGTGAGAGTGGGGCTGGATCTGGGTCTGGAGCCTCACTTTGTGGAGTTATGACAATGACAGGAGGAGTGAGGGCAGCCATATCTGGGACCACTGGGCCACCTTCCACCTCCAGCCTCCCAGCGCTAGAAGACAAGTTCTGCACCAGGGGAGAAGGTGCCCGCTCGGCCTGTCTGCTCAGCCCAGAGACAGCCATCTCGGCAGGGCTGGCGGGGGCGGAGAGGGGAGGGGTTCGACTCTCTGTCAGGCTGCTCTGGCTGACACTCTGCAGGTCAGTACTGTCCACCATCAAGTTGTTCTTCCTCAGACTGGCAGCTTCTTTCACCACTGGAGAAAATGAGAGACCGAAAGGGAGGAGAAAGAATTGATTAAGTTCATACAGGAGAAGCATACAGTACATACAATCAATTATGTCATACAGGGTATACAAGAGGGTAATGGTGTTATACAAGAGGGTAATGGTGCTATACAAGAGGGTAATGGTGCTATACAAGAGGGTAATGGTGCTATACAAGAGGGTAATGGTGCTATACAAGAGGGTAATGGTGTTATACAAGAGGGTAATGGTGCTATACAAGAGGGTAATGGTGTTATACAAGAGGGTAATGGTGTCATACAGGGTATACAAGAGGGTAATGGTGCTATACATGGTATACAAGAGGGTAATGGTGCTATACAAGAGGGTAATGGTGTTATACAAGAGGGTAATGGTGTCATACAGGGTATACAAGAGGGTAATGGTGTCATACATGGTATACAAGAGGGTAATGGTGTTATACAGAGTATACAAGAGGGTAATGGTGTCATACAGGAGGGTAATGGTGTCATACAGGGTATACAAGAGGGTAATGGTGTCATACAGGGTATACAAGAGGGTAATGGTGCTATACAAGAGGGTAATGGTGCTATACATGGTATACAAGAGGGTAATGGTGCTATACAAGAGGGTAATGGTGTCATACAGGGTATACAAGAGGGTAATGGTGTCATACAGGGTATACAAGAGGGTAATGGTGCTATACAAGAGGGTAATGGTGCTATACAGGGTATACAAGAGGGTAATGGTGTTATACAGGGCATACAAGAGGGTAATGGTGTTATACAGGAGGGTAATGGTGCTATACAGGGTATACAAGAGGGTAATGGTGCTATACAAGAGGGTAATGGTGCTATACATGGTATACAAGAGGGTAATGGTGCTATACAGAGTATACAAGAGGGTAATGGTGTCATATACAGGGTATACAAGAGGGTAATGGTGCTATACAAGAGGGTACTGGTGCTATACAGGGTATACAAGAGGGTAATGGTGCTATACAAGAGGGTAATGGTGCTATACATGGTATACAAGAGGGTAATGGTGTTATACAAGAGGGTAATGGTGCTATACATGGTATACAAGAGGGTAATGGTGTTATACAAGAGGGTAATGGTGCTATACATGGTATACAAGAGGGTAATGGTGCTATACAAGAGGGTAATGGTGTCATACAGGGTATACAAGAGGGTAATGGTGCTATACAAGAGGGTAATGGTGCTATACATGGTATACAAGAGGGTAATAGTGTTATACAAGAGGGTAATGGTGCTATACAGGGTATACAAGAGGGTAATGGTGCTATACAGGGTATACAAGAGGGTAATGGTGTTATACAGGAGGGTAATGGTGCTATACAGAGTATACAAGAGGGTAATGATGTTATACAGGAGGGTAATGGTGCTATACAGGGTATACAAGAGGGTAATGGTGTCATGCAGGGTATACAAGAGGGTAATGGTGTCATGCAGGGTATACAAGAGGGTAATGGTGTCATGCAGGGCATACAAGAGGGTAATGGTGTCATGCAGGGTATACAAGAGGGTAATGGTGCCATGCAGGGTATACAAGAGGGTAATGGTGTCATGCAGGGCATACAAGAGGGTAATGGTGTCATGCAGGGTATACAAGAGGGTAATGGTGTCATGCAGGGCATACAAGAGGGTAATGGTGTCATGCAGGGTATACAAGAGGGTAATGGTGTCATGCAGGGCATACAAGAGGGTAATGGTGTTATACAGGAGGGTAATGGTGCTATACAGGGTATACAAGAGGGTAATGGTGTCATGCAGAGCATACAAGAGGGTAATGGTGTCATGCAGGGCATACAAGAGGGTAATGGTGTTATACAGGAGGGTAATGGTGTTATACACTTCTATTACTGTCAGTAGAAAAGACAAGGGATGGGTTTTTAGTAACTTATTTTAGAACATGGGAGACCAAAAGGGAACACAGTGAAATGTGTTAATTTTTATATGCATTGGGTTGATAAGTGTTTGTCTCCTATACTTTAGTAGAATGGATTGGGTTGATAAGTGTCTGTCTCCTATACTTTAGTATAATGGATTGGGTTGATAAGTAGTTGTCTCCTATACTTTAGTAGAATGGATTGGGTTGATAAGTGTTTGTCTCCTATACTTTAGTAGAATGGATTGGGTCGATAAAAGTAGTTGTCTCCTAATACTTTAGTAGAATGGATTGGGTTGACAAGTAGTTGTCTCCTATACTTTAGTAGAATGGATTGGGTTGATAAATGGTACAGGTATTCCCCAACTGGGGTACCCCCAGGTATTCCCCAACTGGGGTACCTCCAGGTATTCCCCAACTGGGGTACCCCCAGGTAGTCCCAAACTGGGGTACCCCCAGGTATTCCCCAACTGGGGTACCTCCAGGTATTCCCCAACTGGGGTACCCCCAGGTAGTCCCAAACTGGGGTACCCCAGGTAGTCCCAAACTGGGGTACCCCAAGGTATTCCCAAACTGGGGTACCCCCAGGTATTCCCAAACTGGGGTACCCCCAGGTATTCCCAAACTGGGGTACCCCCAGGTATTCCCAAACTGGGGTACCCCCAGGTAGTCCCAAACTGGGGTACCCCCAGGTAGTCCCAAACTGGGGTACCCCCAGGTAGTCCCAAACTGGGGTACCCCCAGGGGTAAATAAAAATGTGATTCACATAAAAAAATAACTATACTAAAAAAAATATATTTTCCAATGGGGCTCTACATTTGGGTGAGGTTTATGGGGCTCTACATTTGGGTGAGGTTTATGGGGCTCTACATTTGGGTGAGGTTTATGGGGCTCTACATTTGGGTGAGGTTTATGGGGCTCTAAGTTTGGGTGAGGTTTATGGGGCTCTACATTTGGGTGAGGTTTATGGGGCTCTACATTTGGGTGAGGTTTATGGGGCTCTACATTTGGGTGAGGTTTATGGGGCTCTACGTTTGGGTGAGGTTTATGGGGCTCTACGTTTGGGTGAGGTTTATGGGGCTCTACATTTGGGTGAGGTTTATGGGACTCTACATTTGGGTGGGGTTTATGGGGCTCTACATTTGGGTGAGGTTTATGGGGCTCTACATTTGGGTGGGGTTTATGGGGCTCTACATTTGGGTGGGGTTTATGGGGCTCTACATTTGGGTGGGGTTTATGGGGCTCTACATTTGGGTGAGGTTTATGGGGCTCTACATTTGGGTGAGGTTTATGGGGCTCTACATTTGGGTGAGGTTTATGGGGCTCTACGTTTGGGTGAGGTTTATGGGGCTCTACGTTTGGGTGAGGTTTATGGGGCTCTACATTTGGGTGAGGTTTATGGGGCTCTACATTTGGGTGAGGTTTATGGGGCTCTACATTTGGGTGGGGTTTATGGGGCTCTACATTTGGGTGGGGTTTATGGGGCTCTACATTTGGGTGGGGTTTATGGGGCTCTACATTTGGGTGAGGTTTATGGGGCTCTACATTTGGGTGGGGTTTATGGGGCTCTACATTTGGGTGGGGTTTATGGGGCTCTACATTTGGGTGAGGTTTATGGGGCTCTACGTTTGGGTGAGGTTTATGGGGCTCTACATTTGGGTGAGGTTTATGGGGCTCTACATTTGGGTGAGGTTTATGGGGCTCTACATTTGGGTGAGGTTTATGGGGCTCTACATTTGGGTGAGGTTTATGGGGCTCTACATTTGGGTGAGATTTATGGGGCTCTACATTTGGGTGAGGTTTATGGGGCTCTACATTTGGGTGAGGTTTATGGGGCTCTACATTTGGGTGAGATTTATGGGGCTCTACATTTGGGTGAGGTTTATGGGGCTCTACATTTGGGTGAGGTTTATGGGGCTCTACATTTGGGTGGGGTTTATGGGGCTCTACATTTGGGTGAGGTTTATGGGGCTCTACATTTGGGTGAGGTTTATGGGGCTCTACATTTGGGTGAGGTTTATGGGGCTCTACGTTTGGGTGAGGTTTATGGGGCTCTACATTTGGGTGAGGTTTATGGGGCTCTACATTTGGGTGGGGTTTATGGGGCTCTACATTTGGGTGAGGTTTTTTTTTTCCTCTCGCCTGAGTAGCTTCGTTTCACTGCCAAAAATAAAATCTAACCATCTACCGTTCAGCGAAATAACAACACAATGTCAAATACAGGAAGCCTAGTCAAATAGTTAACATCCAATCCCATTAACCGTTTCTCATCCAATCACATTAACCGTTACTCATCCAATCACATTAACCGTTACTCATCCAATCACATTATCCGTTACTCATCCAATCACATTAACCGTTACTCATCCAATCACATTAACCATTACTCTCTCACAGGAAACCTTCCCTCTTGCTCAGACATTTAGAAATGAAACATGACAGTTTGAAAAATAAGCCACAGGAGTTCTTTGAGCGAGAATAAAGATGTCTTTTGAGTAGTAAGACATGTATAAAAGCAACAGAATCCATTAATAAGAAGGGTCTGGAAGCATCTTGTCACGGCCGTCATATGGAGGAGACCAAGGCGCAGCGTGTTAAGCGTACATACTTCTTTAATGAAAGAACGAAAACTGAACACTGAACAAACTATACAAAACAACAAAACGAACCGTGAAGCTACTATGGCTAGTGCAGACAGGCAACTAAACATAGAATAAGAACCCACAAACTACCCAAGGAATATGGCTACCTAAATATGGTCCCCAATCAGAGACAACGATAATCAGCTGCCTCTGATTTAGAAACAATCTAGGCAACCATAGACATATAAACACCTAGACTTACAAAAACCCCTGGACATACAAAAAAAACCGAAACAATACATAAACTAAACAAACCACCCTCGTCACACCTTGACCTAACCAAAATAATAAAGAAAACTAAGATTAGGTAGTGACACATCTTATATGGTGAGCTACCGGCAAGGACAGGCAAGCTCCATACTATTGTGGAGGACTTCATTCTTCCTGCTGCTGCGGATATGGCTGGGACAATGCTGGGGGAAAAGGCTCAAAAAACTATACAGACAATGTCTTCATCAAACAACACTGTTTCTTGGGTCCACTGCAGCATCCACCGAGAGGCTCTTGGGTACACTACAGCATCCACCAAGAGGCTCTTGGGTACACTGCAGCATCCACCAAGAGGCTCTTGGGTACACTGCAGCATCCACCGAGAGGCTCTTGGGTACACTGCAGCATCCACCGAGAGGCTCTTGCTGCCAAGGGAATGCTTGACAGCTTGAAAGATGTTTTAGACACTGCAGTGAAAATGGTTAACTTGTTAAAGCAAAAGGCCCCTGAACTCTCCTGTATTTTATGTATTATGCACTGATATCGGCAGTGACCACGTAACGCTTTTACAACAGCCAGTAAGCTGGTTTTCAAGGGGCAAAGTATTGACACGTTGTTTTTAAATTAAGAGACGAGGTTAAAGTTTTCTTTGCTGACCATAATTTTCACTTATCTGACCGCTTGCATGATGATGAGTTTCTCACACGACTGGCCTACTTGGGTGATGTTGTTTCTCGCCTAACTGATCTGAATCTAGGATTACAGGGACTCTCCGCAACTATATTCAATCTGCGGGACAAAATTGAGGCTATGATTGTCACTGACCATCTCGAATCCCACCGTACCTTCTCCGCTGTGCAATCTGGTTTCCGAGCCGGTCACGGGTGCACCTCAGCAACACTCAAGGTACTAAACGATATCATAACCGCCATCGATAAAAGACAGTACTGTACAGCCGTCTTCATTGACCTGGCCAAGGCTTTCGACTCTGTCAATCACCATATTCTTATCGGCAGACTCAGTAGCCTCGGTTTTTCGGATGACTGCCTTGCCTGGTTCACCAATTACTTTGCAGACAGAGTTCAGTGTGTCAAATCGGAGGGCATGCTGTCCGGTCCTCTGGCAGTCTCTATGGGGGTGCCACAGGGTTCAATTCTCGGGCCGACTCTTTTCTCTGTATATATCAATGACGTTGCTCTTGCTGCGGGCGATTCCCTGATCCACCTCTACGCAGACGACACCATTCTATATACTTTCGGCCCGTCATTGGACACGGTGCTATCCAACCTCCAAACAAGCTTCAATGCCATACAACACTCCTTCCGTGGCCTCCAACTGCTCTTAAACGCTAGTAAAACCAAATGCATGCTTTTCAACCGATCGCTCCCTGCACCCGCATGCCCGACTAGCATCACCACCCTGGATGGTTCCGACCTTGAATATGTGGACATCTATAAGTACCTAGGTGTCTGGCTAGACTGCAAACTCTCCTTCCAGACTCATATCAAACATCTCCAATCGAAAATCAAATCAAGAGTCGGCTTTCTATTCCGTAACAAAGCCTCCTTCACTCACGCTGCCAAGCTTACCCTAGTAAAACTGACTATCCTTCCGATCCTCGACTTCGGCGATGTCATCTACAAAATGGCTTCCAACACTCTACTCAGCAAACTGGATGCAGTCTATCACAGTGCCATCCGTTTTGTCACTAAAGCACCTTATACCACCCACCACTGCGACCTGTATGCTCTAGTCGGCTGGCCCTCATTACATATTCGTCGCCAGACCCACTGGCTCCAGGTCATCTACAAGTCCATGCTAGGTAAAGCTCCGCCTTATCTCAGTTCACTGGTCACGATGGCAACACCCATCCGTAGCACGCGCTCCAGCAGGTGTATCTCACTGATCATCCCTAAAGCCAACACCTCATTTGGCCGCCTTTCGTTCCAGTACTCTGCTGCCTGTGACTGGAACGAATTGCAAAATCGCTGAAGTTGGAGACTTTTATCTCCCTCACCAACTTCAAACATCAGCTATCTGAGCAGCTAACCGATCGCTGCTGCTGTACATAGTCTATTGGTAAATAGCCCACCCATTTTCACCTACCTCATCCCCATACTGTTTTTATTTATTTACTTGCTCTTTTGCACACCAATATCTCTACCTGTACATGACCATCTGATCATTTATCACTCCAGTGTTAATCTGCAAAATTGTAATTATTCGCCTACCTCCTCATGCCTTTTGCACACATTGTATATAGACTCCCCCCTTTGTTTTCTACTGTGTTATTGACTTGTTAATTGTTTATTCCATGTGTAACTCTGTGTTGTCTGCTCACACTGCTATGCTTTATCTTGGCCAGGTCGCAGTTGCAAATGAGAACTTGTTCTCAACTGGCCTACCTGGTTAAATAAAGGTGTTCTCAACTGGCCTACCTGGTTAAATAAAGGTGTTCTCAACTGGCCTACCTGGTTAAATAAAGGTGTTCTCAACTGGCCTACCTGGTTAAATAAAGGTGTTCTCAACTGGCCTACCTGGTTAAATAAAGGTGTTCTCAACTAGCCTACCTGGTTAAATAAAGGTGTTCTCAACCAGCCTACCTGGTTAAATAAAGGTGTTCTCAACTAGCCTACCTGGTTAAATAAAGGTGAAATAAAAATAAAAATAAAAAAATAAAAAAAAGAAGTTGGAACTCTTCTCTGTCTACATTAACAAGGACAACACAGGTCTTTCCATCATTGAACTCAAGCCATAGGACAATGTCAAATGCGAAGCACCTGAGTGAGCTGGGTGCACAATTACGCAGGTACTTTCCCGAAACGGATGACACAAACAACTGGATTCGTTATCCCTTTCATGCTCTGCCTCCAGTCCACTTACCGATATCTGAGAGTCTCATCGAAATTGCTACAAGTAGTTCTGTGAAAATTTAATTTAATCAGATGCCACTGCCAGATTTCTGGATAGGGCCGTGCTCAGAGTTTCTTGCCTTGGCAAATCGCGTTGTTAAGATGCCCTTTGCAACCACGTACCTATGTGAGAGTGCATTCTCGGCCCTCACTAGCATGGAAACTAAATACAGGCACAGACTGTGTGTGGAAAATGATTTAAGACTGAGACTCTCTCCAATACAACTCAACATTGCAGAGTTATGTGCATCCTTTCAAGCACACCCTTCTCATTAACCTGTGGTGAGTTATTCACCATTTTTGATGGACAATTAAGGTTTGATATGTAAGATGGTTAAATAAAGAGCTAAATGATTGATTATTATTATTTGTGCCCTGGTCCTATAAGAGCTCTGTCACTTCCCACGAGCCGGATTGTGACAAAAACTCACACTCATTCTTATGTTTAATAAATGCATCGTATAGTGTGTGTGTGGCAGGTTTACAATGATGGCAAAACACATGGCTGTATATATAAAGAGAATCCTGGTCCCTGGATGACAGACAGAAGCAGGTAAACTCACCTTTGTCCACCTCGATGGTCAGAATGTTCAGTAGAATATCTTCATAAACGTTTTCCACTTTGATGAAGTTGGTGTAATCAGCAAAGATGTACTGGTCCAACTTCTGCAGGTCCTGTAAAGTGTTGGTTTCGCGGTTTATATTCTGATGAACTAACAGTACCTGCTCCAACGTTACTTTAATTTGATAGGGTGAGATGTGGATGGACTGAGACCATCAGCCCTGGGACATCTCTAGCATATAATGACTGATATAAAGAGACAAAAGGTTACCAGCGTACATACCGGTTTGTGTGCCGGAGCCAGGTTCCTCCTGATAGCAGGAAGGGTGATGTCAACCAGAGCCTCCTGAAAGATCCTCTTCCTCACCGTGCTACTGTCATGGTCATATTGCTGCAGGGAACAACCACAGAACAAGAATGTTAAGCTACAGTCAGAAGGCAGGAGGTATGAAGCTACAGACAGAAGGCAGGAGGTATGAAGCTACAGTCAGAAGGCAGGAGGTGTGAAGCTACAGTCAGAAGACAGGAGGTACGAAGCTACAGACAGAAGGCAGGAGGTGTGAAGCTACAGACAGAAGGCAGGAGGTATGAAGCTCTGTCTGTTATCTCACCTTGAGGACTCTGAGCTTTGCTTTCTCCATGGCTGAGGTGAGTTTGGAAGAGTTGTCTTTCAGTGAGCTCTGGAGGAGCAATTTAAAGGTGTACACGGCATTCTCTATCAGCTACAACACAGAAACACACAGCATTCTC
This sequence comes from Oncorhynchus tshawytscha, assembly GCF_018296145.1. NCBI lineage: Eukaryota > Metazoa > Chordata > Actinopteri > Salmoniformes > Salmonidae > Oncorhynchus > Oncorhynchus tshawytscha. The sequence goes on from NC_056438.1 coordinate 83,799,003, forward strand.
CATCAGCTACAACACAGAAACACACAGCATTCTCCATCAGTTACAACAAGACAGAACCACACAGCATTCTCTATCAGCTACAACACAGAACCACACAGCATTCTCTATCAGCTACAACACAGAACCACACAGCATTCTCCATCAGTTACAACACAGAACCACACAGCATTCTCTATCAGCTACAACACAGAAACACACAGCATTCTCTATCAGCTACAACACAGAACCACACAGCATTCTCCATCAGTTACAACACAGAACCACACAGCATTCTCTATCAGCTACAACACAGAACCACACATCATTCTCCATCAGTTACAACAACACAGAACCACACAGCATTCTCTGTCAGCTTCAACACAGAACCACACAGCATTCTCTACCAGCAACAACACAGAACCACACAGCATTCTCCATCAGTTACAACAAGACATAACCACACATCATTCTCTGTCAGCTACAACACAGAACCACACAGCATTCTCTATCAGCTACAACACAGAACCACACAGCATTCTCCATCAGTTACAAGCCATAACCACACAGCATTCTCTGTCAGCTACAACACAGAACCACACAGCATTCTCCATCAGTTTCAACAAGACAGAACCACACAGTATTATCCTTCAGCTGCAAGACAGAAACACACAGCATTCTCCATCAGCTACAACAAGACATAACCACACAGCATTCTCCATCAGCTACAACAAGACAGAAACACATAGGATAACATCTCATCCAAATCTGAGATGTGAGGAAATGGTATGTTGTAGAATATACAGAAAAGAGATTAACGACAGAGTTAGTTTTTTGTCGAGTCTAGGTCTACTTTTGACATGTCCTACAGTATCTGTCTAACCTGTTGCATGTCTATCTGTACACTGTGGATCAGAACTAACCTGTTGCATGTCTATCTGTACGCTGTGGATCAGAACTAACCTGTTGCATGTCTATCTGTACGCTGTGGATCAGAACTAACCTGTTGCATGTCTATCTGTACGCTGTGGATCAGAACTAACCTGTTGCATGTCTATCTGTACGCTGTGGATCAGAACTAACCTGTTGCATGTCTATCTGTACGCTGTGGATCAGAACTAACCTGTTGCATGTCTATCTGTACGCTGTGGATCAGAACTAACCTGTTGCATGTCTATCTGTACACTGTGGATCAGAACTAACCTGTTGCATGTCTATCTGTACGCTGTGGATCAGAACTAACCTGTTGCATGTCTATCTGTACGCTGTGGATCAGAACTAACCTGTTGCATGTCTATCTGTACGCTGTGGATCAGAACACAGAACCTCCTGTCTCAGCCTCCAGTATTTATGCTGCAGTAGTTAATGTGTCGGGGGGCTAGGGTCAGTTTGTTATATCTGGAGTACCTCTCCTGTCCTATTCGGTGTCCTATGTGAATCTAAGTGTGCGTTCTCTAATTCTCTCCTTCTCTCTCTCTCGGAGGACCTGAGCCCTAGGACCATGCCCCAGGACTACCTGACATGATGACTCCTTGCTGTCCCCAGTCCACCTGGCCGTGCTGCTGCTCCAGTTTCAACTGTTCTGCCTTATTATTATACGACCATGCTGGTCATTTATGAACATTTGAACATCTTGGCCGTGTTCTGTTATAATCTCCACCCGGCACAGCCAGAAGAGGACTGGCCACCCCACATAGCCTGGTTCCTCTCTAGGTTTCTTCCTAGGTTTTGGCCTTTCTAGGGAGTTTTTCCTAGCCACCGGGCTTCTACACCTGCATTGCTTGCTGTTTGGGGTTTTAGGCTGGGTTTCTGTACAGCACTTTGAGATATCAGCTGATGTACGAAGGGCTATATAAATAAATTTGATTTGATTTTGATTTGAACTAACCTGTTGCATGTCTATCTGTACGCTGTGGATCAGAACTAACCTGTTGCATGTCTATCTGTACGGTGTGGATCAGAACTAACCTGTTGCATGTCTATCTGTACGCTGTGGATCAGAACTAACCTGTTGCATGTCTATCTGTACGCTGTGGATCAGAACTAACCTGTTGCATGTCTATCTGTACACTGTGGATCAGAACTAACCTGTTGCATGTCTATCTGTACACTGTGGATCAGAACTAACCTGTTGCATGTCTATCTGTACACTGTGGATCAGAACTAACCTGTTGCATGTCTATCTGTACACTGTGGATCAGAACTAACCTGTTGCATGTCTATCTGTACACTGTGGATCAGAACTAACCTGTTGCATGTCTATCTGTACACTGTGGATCAGAACTAACCTGTTGCATGTCTATCTGTACACTGTGGATCAGAACTAACCTGTTGCATGTCTATCTGTACACTGTGGATCAGAACTAACCTGTTGCATGTCTATCTGTACGCTGTGGATCAGAACTAACCTGTTGCATGTCTATCTGTACACTGTGGATCAGAACTAACCTGTTGCATGTCTATCTGTACGCTGTGGATCAGAACTAACCTGTTGCATGTCTATCTGTACACTGTGGATCAGAACTAACCTGTTGCATGTCTATCTGTACACTGTGGATCAGAACTAACCTGTTGCATGTCTATCTGTACGCTGTGGATCAGAACTAACCTGTTGCATGTCTATCTGTACGCTGTGGATCAGAACTAACCTGTTGCATGTCTATCTGCGTGCAGTGGATCAGAACTAACCTGTTGCATGTCTATCTGTACACTGTGGATCAGAACTAACCTGTTGCATGTCTATCTGTACGCTGTGGATCAGAACTAACCTGTTGCATGTCTATCTGTACACTGTGGATCAGAACTAACCTGTTGCATGTCTATCTGTACACTGTGGATCAGAACTAACCTGTTGCATGTCTATCTGTAAGATTTTTGTTGTTCACGCTGTGGATCAGAACTAACCTGTTGCATGTCTATCTGTACGCTGTGGATCAGAACTAACCTGTTGCATGTCTATCTGCGTGCAGTGGATCAGAACTAACCTGTTGCATGTCTATCTGTACACTGTGGATCAGAACTAACCTGTTGCATGTCTATCTGTACACTGTGGATCAGAACTAACCTGTTGCATGTCTATCTGTACGGTGTGGATCAGAACTAACCTGTTGCATGTCTATCTGCGTGCAGTGGATCAGACGAACTGAGTTGGAGAACTTGAAGCGATGCCTGAGTTCCTGAAGCTGTTCTGTCAGGACCTCCACTTTCTGGTAACACTCTTCCAGACTTGCCTGACACATCTGACCCAGCGCCTGAGGAGAGAGAAAGAGAGAGAGAGGCAACACACGCTATAACACACATACTATTAGACATTAGCGTGATTCACCTCAAGCAATAAGATTATTTGTTGTTCACGCTTCAGTTGTTCACTCTTATGCGAGGGAACTTGACCATCTTTGCTCCACCAACACCTTCTTACCTGGTTTAACCCCTCCTGCCCCGCTCCCTCGGGGAAGCCCAGGCAGAGAGTGTTTATCTCCCCCTCCAGGAGAAGCCGGACCCCCTGGAAGCCCCCCGTCACCGGAGACATCAGCTCTTCCAAGATGGACGCCAGGTACGGAGACACGTTCTCACTGCAGAACTTTGCTGCTGGATCACTGACGGAGGCTGTGGGGACCAAGATGGAACAACCGTTTAGATATAGTAATCCCATGTCTGCTCATAACTGTTGCTTTTTCATTCATTCAGGTCCCACAATATCCTGCCTCAGATCCTAAGGTGTTAGTTCTTTGTTACTAAGGTTTCTCCTTTACACCACAATGCATTCTCGACCCGTGTTTGACGCCAGGCTACCACATCTGTAGATCCCCATCATGGTATTGTACCTTGTAGCTTGGCCTGCAGGAAGGTTCTAGAACTGGCTATCTGGTCCATATCAGAGCGAAGCAGAGCTTCATGAGACCTGGCTGTCTCTTTACACTCCTCCTTCAGTCCCTTCAGACCCTCCCTCAGCTGATCCTGGACCAGGTGGTACGCGGCTTCCAACGTCTGGGGGGACAACAGAACACAGCTGAGTACAGAATGTATAGACCCTCTGTTAGCTGATCCAGGACCAGGTTATAGACTGCCTCCAACGTATGGGGGACAACAGAACATAGCTGAGTACAGAATGCATAGACCCTCTGTTAGCTGATCCAGGACCAGGTTACAGACTGAACATCAGGGGGCAGTATAGAGCAGAGAACCCTACAGGACGACAGAACTCAGAGCTGAAGAACCAGTTCACTATAACATTACCGTAGGACTTTCTGAATAAAGGATCTGAGACGTTCATTCACTCACGGTGAACCAGACTCTCTTCCTCCCTGCTTTCTTTCCCTTTAGTCTGGCCAGCAGTTCTGTCTGTAGAGAGGGTTGTAGCTCCTCCAAAACCAGATTGGCGAGGACCTGGAAAACAGAAAGACAAAATGAGTTACATCGTACCGTGATCTGGACGCACTACACAGCTGTAAGACAATGATAAACACGACTGATCTACTGAGCTCATTGTTAACAACTGGTTGAACTTCAGCATCAGCAAGGAAAAGTCCGACTATAAATGTCTCTCCAATGTTTCTTTGTGATGAGAGACTGGAGTCCAACCCAAACAATGTCTGAGTCTGAAGCAGAAGTGTTTCCCGGTCTCTGACTGAGCTTTCTTAGTTGAGACAAACCTGGACCAACCGGTAATCTGGACAAACCTGGACCAACCGGTAATCTGGACAAACCTGGACCAACCGGTAATCTGGACAAACCTGGACCAACCGGTAATCTGGACAAACCTGGACCAACCGGTAATCTGGACAGAGCTGGACCAACCGGTAATCTGGACAGAGCTAGACCAACCGGTAATCTGGACAGAGCTGGACCTACCGGTAATCTGGACAAACCTGGACCAGCCGGTAATCTGGACAGAGCTGGACCAACCGGTAATCTGAACAGAGCTGGACCTACCGGTAATCTGGACAAACCTGAACCAGTCGGTAATCTGGACAGACCAAGGGTTTTTATTTATTTTGAATATTTTCTACATTGTAGAATAATATATATGGAATCATGTAGTAACCAACAAAGTACATAAAGGCTAGCCGCCATCAAGACAGGGGGTGGCTACTTTGAAGAATCTCAAACCTCAAATATATTTTAGTTAACACTTTTTTAGTTACTACATGATTCCATATGTGTTATTTCATAGTTTTGATGTCTTCACTATCATTCTACAATGTAAAAAATAGTAAAAATAATGAAAAACCCTTGAATGAGTAGGTGTGTCCAAACTTTTGACTGGTACTGTATATACAGTATATATATATATACATTTTATTTTTTATATTTTTATATTTCCTTTATTATGTTCTCCTAACCCTACCACCCCTTCCCTAATTGGAGTAAACTAGAGGACAACGACACTTAGGCTTCTACTTCCAGCCTATACATACTCTATACTGTACATGTTACATAGTATGTTTAACTCTTAAGTCATATCCCAGTTTACCTATTTGCTTATGGGCTTGGCTACAACTAGCGACTTGTTTTTTAGCAAAAAATAATTGAAAATATTTGGAATTTAATAAAATGTTATTTCGAAAATGTTTAAAAAATGTATAAACTTTGTTAATCACATTGATTTTTCCACAAATATATGGTATTTTCCAGTAAATAACCCTTCCTCACATGCAAAAATAATAATAATGGTTCCACATATCTCCCTAACCCCTGACAAGAACCCCTTCATTTTTCTTTGTGTGTGTAAACAGGCGAACCTGCGACCCATCAAACGTTATTTTCCTCATCAATCTTTTTAAACAATGTGTTAATTGGTAGTCTAGTTGAGAACAAGTTCTCCTTTACAACTGTGACCTGGTCAAGAATAAGGCAAAGCAGTTTGACACAAACAACACAGAGTTACACATGGAATAAACAAACATGCAGTCAATAGAAAAATATAAATATATACATATATAGTGTGAGCAAATGAGGTAGGATAAGGGAGTTAAGGCAATACATAGGGGCGAAGTCAATACAACATAGCAAGTAAAACACTGGAATGGTAGATGTGCAGTAGATGAATGTGCAAAGGAGCCAAATAAATAAATAAATAATAAATAAATAAGAACCTGATCGAACATCTCTGGAGAAACGTGAAAATAGAAACGTGAAAATAGCTGTGCAGCGACGCTCCCCATCCAACCTGACAGAGGGTGAGAGGATCTGCAGAGAGGAATGGGAGAAACTCCCCAAATACAGGTGTACCAAGCTTGTAGCGTCACACCCATCATACTCGGGGCTGTAATCGCTGCCAATGGTGCTTCAACAAAGTACTGAGTAAAGGGTCTGAATACTGCTGAGTAAAGGGTCTGAATACTACTGAGTAAAGGGTCTGAATACTGCTGAGTAAAGGGTCTGAATACTGCTGAGTAAAGGGTCTGAATACTACTGAGTAAAGGGTCTGAATACTACTGAGTAAAGGGTCTGAATACTACTGAGTAAAGGGTCTGAATACTACTGAGTAAAGGGTCTGAATACTACTGAGTAAAGGGTCTGAATACTACTGAGTAAAGGGTCTGAATACTACTGAGTAAAGGGTCTGAATAATACTACTGAGTAAAGGGTCTGAATACTGCTGAGTAAAGGGTCTGAATACTACTGAGTAAAGGGTCTGAATACTACTGAGTAAAGGGTCTGAATACTACTGAGTAAAGGGTCTGAATACTACTGAGTAAAGGGTCTGAATACTGATTTAAATGTGATATTTCAGTTTTTTATTCGTATAAATTTGCAAAAATGTCTACAAACCTGTTTTTACTTTGTGTGTAGATTGATGAAGGGAATTTTTATTTTATTTTTAATTTCAGAATAAGGCTGTAACGTAACAAAATGTGGAAAGAGTCAAGGGGTCTGAATACTTTCCGAATGCAGTGTAATTGGAACAGGAAGTGTAAACTCTAATATAGCCTATTAGCTAGAAAGATAACGGCAAACATATTTTCCACATTGGTAGCCAATTTGAGGGTGCCTTTTCAAAACCTACGTCAGATACTCCGGTGAGTGTAAGTGGGTCAATATCAGGGGTTGAGAAATACATTTGTCATTATTATATTTTAGTAATTTAGCACTTTAGCACGAGCATTTAACACTCATATCCACTCATATAAATAAGGGGTCCAGCTTTGAACGACGTGCAGCTTATAAAGGCTTCACGAAGCTACATAAGTGCACAAATCATTTATAACCGTATGTCATGCTTTATAAAGGCTTCACGAAGCTACATAAGTGCTCAAATCATTTATAACCGTATGTCATGCTTTATAAAGGCTTCACGAAGCTACATAAGTGCACAAATCATTTATAACCGTATGTCATGCTTTATAAAGGCTTCACGAAGCTACATAAGTGCACAAATCATTTATAACCGTATGTCATGCTTTATAAAGGCTTCACAAATCAAATCAAATCAAATTTTATTTGTCACATACACATGGTTAGCAGATGTTAATGCGAGTGTAGCGAAATGCTTGTGCTTCTAGTTCCGACAATGCAGTAATAACGAACAAGTAATCTAACTAACAATTCCAAAAAAACTACTGTCTTATACACAGTGTAAGGGGATAAAGAATATGTACATAAGGATATATGAATGAGTGATGGTACAGAGCAGCATAGGCAAGATACAGTAGATGATATCGAGTACAGTATATACATATGAGATGAGTATGTAAACCAAGTGGCATAGTTAAAGTGGCTAGTGATACATGTATTACATAAGGATGCAGTCGATGATATAGAGTACAGTATCTACGTATGCATATGAGATGAATAATGTAGGGTAAGTAACATTATATAAGGTAGCATTGTTTAAAGTGGCTAGTGATATATTTACATCATTTCCCATCAATTCCCATTATTAAAGTGGCTGGAGTAGAGTCAGTGTCATTGACAGTGTGTTGGCAGTAGCCACTCAATGTTAGTGGTGGCTGTTTAACAGTCTGATGGCCTTGAGATAGAAGCTGTTTTTCAGTCTCTCGGTCCCAGCTTTGATGCACCTGTACTGACCTCGCCTTCTGGATGACAGCGGGGTGAACAGGCAGTGGCTCGGGTGGTTGATGCCCTTGATGATCTTTATGGCCTTCCTGTAGCATCGGGTGGTGTAGGTGTCCTGGAGGGCAGGTAGTTTGCCCCCGGTGATGCGTTGTGCAGACCTCACTACCCTCTGGAGAGCCTTACGGTTGAGGGCGGTGCAGTTGCCATACCAGGCGGTGATACAGCCCGCCAGGATGCTCTCGATTGTGCATCTGTAGAAGTTTGTGAGTGCTTTTGGTGACAAGCCGAATTTCTTCAGCCTCCTGAGGTTGAAGAGGCGCTGCTGCGCCTTCCTCACGATGCTGTCTGTGTGAGTGGACCAATTCAGTTTGTCTGTGATGTGTATGCCGAGGAACTTAAAACTTGCTACCCTCTCCACTACTGTTCCATCAATGTGGATGGGGGTGTTCCCTCTGCTGTTTCCTGAAGTCCACAATCATCTCCTTAGTTTTGTTGATGTTGAGTGTGAGGTTATTTTCCTGACACCACACTCCGAGGGCCCTCACCTCCTCCCTGTAGGCCGTCTCGTCGTTGTTGGTAATCAAGCCTACCACTGTTGTGTCGTCCGCAAACTTGATGATTGAGTTGGAGGCGTGCATGGCCACGCAGTCGTGGGTGAACAGGGAGTACAGGAGAGGGCTCAGAACGCACCCTTGTGGGGCCCCAGTGTTGAGGATCAGCGGGGAGGAGATGTTGTTGCCTACCCTCACCACCTGGGGGCGGCCCGTCAGGGAGTCCAGTACCCAGTTGCACAGGGCGGGGTCGAGACCCAGGGTCTCGAGCTTGATGACGAGCTTGGAGGGTACTATGGTGTTGAATGCCGAGCTGTAGTCGATGAACAGCATTCTCACATAGGTATTCCTCTTGTCCAGATGGGTTAGGGCAGTGTGCAGTGTGGTTGAGATTGCATCGTCTGTGGACCTATTTGGGCGGTAAGCAAATTGGAGTGGGTCTAGGGTGTCAGGTAGGGTGGAGGTGATATGGTCCTTGACTAGTCTCTCAAAGCACTTCATGATGACGGATGTGAGTGCTACGGGCGGTAGTCGTTTAGCTCAGTTACCTTAGCTTTCTTGGGAACAGGAACAATGGTGGCCCTCTTGAAGCATGTGGGAACAGCAGACTGGTATAGGGATTGATTGAATATGTCCGTAAACACACCGGCCAGCTGGTCTGCGCATGCTCTGAGGGCGCGGCTGGGGATGCCGTCTGGGCCTGCAGCCTTGCGAGGGTTAACACGTTTAAATGTCTTACTCACCTCGGCTGCAGTGAAGGAGAGACCGCATGTTTTCGTTGCAGGCCGTGTCAGTGGCACTGTATTGTCCTCAAAGCGGGCAAAAAGTTATTTAGTCTGCCTGGGAGCAAGACATCCTGGTCCGTGACTGGACTGGGTTTCTTCCTGTAGTCCGTGATTGACTGTAGACCCTGCCACATACCTCTTGTGTCTGAGCCGTTCACGAAGCTACATAAGTGCTCAAATCATTTATAACCGTATGTCACGCTTTATAAAGGGTTCATAGATGTGACATAACTGTGTGACATATGCGCCAATGTTAAATGTGACATAAGCCACCTGGTCAAATATGACATAAACAATAAACTTCCATTTTTGAGCGTAAGGTTGGTTGGGATAAAGTTGGTGCCCAATTTAGAATGTGTAAGTGTGAACACTTGCTTAGCCCCAGGCTAAAATCCCCTTAGCTCAGAAGGCTCTTAGCCCTGTGCTCAGGAGGCTCTTAGCCCCGTGCTCAGGAGGCTCTTAGCCCCGTGCTCAGGAGGCTCTTAGCCCTGTGCTCAGGAGGCTCTTAGCCCCGTGCTCAGGAGGCTCTTAGCCCCGTGCTCAGGAGGCTCTTAGCCCCATGCTCAGGAGGCTCTTAGCCCCGTGCTCAGGAGGCTCTTAGCCCTGTGCTCAGGAGGCTCTTAGCCCTGTGCTCAGGAGGCTCTTAGCCCTGTGCTCAGGTGTGAACGCGCCTTTTTGAGTATTTCTGGTGCAGCACAGACTTTATCCAGATGGTGACAAAGGCATTTCTTAAAAGACCTACTAACTTTCTTTGTTGTTACTTTTAAGGTTGGAACCAACATGCAGTACCTCATGCAGGAAGAGAGGCAAGAACCATCCATCTGCCAGCTCAGAGACCAGCTACACTATTCACAGCCCTGTGTAATGTTTTATATAAGAGAGGTAAGGGACCAGCTCAGGGACCAGCTACACTATTCACAGCCCTGTGTAATGTTCTATATGAGAGAGGTAAGGGACCAGCTACACTATTCACAGCCCTGTGTAATGTACTATATAAGAGAGGTAAGGGACCAGCTACACTATTCACAGCCCTGTGTAATGTACTATATAAGAGAGGTAAGGGACCAGCTACACTATTCACAGCCCTATGTAATGTTATATATAAGAGAGGTAAGGGACCAGCTACACTATTCACAGCCCTGTGTAATGTTCTACATAAGAGAGGTATGTCTGTAACTTCTTCTACATCTGTAACTTCCGGGCGCCGACAGAGATGGCCGCCTCGCTTGCGTTCCTAGGAAACTATGCAGTTTTTTGTTTTTTTTTTACGTGTTATTTCTTACACTAGTACCCCAGGTCATCTTAGGTTTCTTTACATACAGCCGACAAGAACTACTGAATATAAGATCAGCGTCAACTCACCATCAGTACGACCAAGAATATGTTTTTCGCGACGCGGATCCTGTGTTCTGCCTTACAACCAGTGTAACCGAGTGGATCACATGCAGCGACCAAAAAAAAAAAACTCAGAAAAAGAGGGAAACGAAGCGGTCTTCTGGTCAGACTCCGGAGACGGGCACATCGTGCACCATTCCCTAGCATTCTTCTTGCCAATGTCCAGTCTCTTGACAACAAGGTTGATGAAATCCGAGCAAGGGTAGCATTCCAGAGGACATCAGAGACTGTAACGTTCTCTGCTTCACGGAAACATGGCTAACTGGAGAGACGCAATCCGAAGCGGTGCAGCCAGCGGGTTTCTCCACGCATCGCGCCCGACAGAAACAAACATCTTTCTGGTAAGAAGAGGGGCAGGGGCGTATGTCTTATGGCCAGCGTGACATGGTGTGATGAAAGAAACATACAGGAACTCAAATCCTTCTGTTCACCTGATTTAGAATTCCTCACAATCAAATGTAGACCGCATTATCTACCAAGAGAATTCTCTTCGATTATAATCACAGCCGTATATATCCCCCAAGCAGACACATCGATGGCTCTGAACGAACTTTATTTAACTCTCTGCAAACTGGAACGATTTATCCGGAGGCCGCATTCATTGTAGCTGGGGATTTTAACAAGGCTAATCTGAAAACAAGACTCCTAAATTTTATCAGCATATCGATTGCGCAACCAGGGTGGAAAGAACCTGGATCATTGTTACTCTAACTTCCCGAATGAGATATAAGGCCCCTGCCCCGCCCCCCTTCGGAAAAAGCTGA